>NC_041392.1:693498683-693562541 GCF_002162155.2 Triticum dicoccoides | reverse complement strand
CAAATTTGTTATTTGAAGATATCATCAAATTTCTTATTTGAAAATATCATCAAATTTGTTATTTAAAAATATCTTCAAAAAGTGGGGGAGGGTGCGGGTGTCGGCGGCGGCGGTGGAGTGGGCCGGGGGAGGGTGTGGTGGGTCGGCGGCGGCGGTGGAGCGGTGAACTTTTTTATTATTATTTTTTAAAAAATGAAGAGGGGAGAGGAGGTGCGGGTGGGATCGAGATCGAGATGGAGGGGGAATCGAGATCGAGATGGAGATGGAGGGGGAATCGAGATCGAGATGGAGGGGGATCGAGATCGAGTGTCCTCATGAATATTCAATATTTTATCATAAGCTGGGGCCAGGTGGCTACGCGGTGGCAATGCCTAAGTGGGCTAAGTCTAAGAAAGAGATGGAGGATGCAGGTGTCACTCCAGAAACATTGAGTTGGCCCCCCAGGTGCAGGACTTGGTTCTATGCGCATGGGGGGAGTTGGACCCGAAGACAGGCAAAGTTTCGAAGAAGGCATGTCTGAACGGAGCCGAAGATAAGCTACTTGTTGCAATAGAAGAGGCTCGATCGGGGGTGTTCCAGCCCAACAGAGAGAACGACGAGCTTACACGTGCCCTGGGAGATCCTGAACACCCAGGAAGAACACGAGGCAAGGGCGCTATTCCATGGTATGAGAGGTTTTCGGACTGGAACGCCGACTACAGAACCCGTGCAAGAAAGAAGATTGCGGATGAGAAGAAGAGGAAGATGGAGGAGGAGCAGAGGAAGCTAGACTATGAACGCCTTCAAGTCCTAGAATCAGGCTCACGCGGACTTGGCAGTCAAATTCCAGTGGCAGCAGGAGCAGATCGACTCACTTAGCGGGTCTCAGCAGCTGCAGCAGCTAGCGGATGATCCAGCATTGGATAGCACCGTCCCATCCATGCCGAGAAGCAGCGTGGGTTCCGCCCCGGGTGACGCAATGCTGGATAGATACCCTGTGGATGACATCATGGAGAACACTAACTGTGAGCTACACTTCAAAATGAAGAACATATCAATGAAGGTGGCGGACGCCGTTGCTTTTACAAATCCCCCCGAGGCAACCTTCCATTGCAACCCGATTCCAGCGGGCTATGCTCGTGTCTTGGTTGATGAGGTGGTGGACCAATATTCGGGGCTAGAGCTTGACATTCCTGGAGGTGACGAGGAGCACACACTGGGAGAGGCCAAACATCGTATCATCCTATGGAGAAAGGATTGCATCATCTTTCGAAGGCCACCGACACCGCGTTAGCCGACTCCTCGTCGAAGTCCGCCAGCGAGTCAGCAGACTCCCGCTCCTCCAAGTCCACCAACACGTCAGGCCACTCCTCCTCCTCCAAGTCTGGCAAAGCGTCAGGCCACTCCTCCTCCAAGTCTGACACAGTGTCAGACCACTCCTCCTACAAGTCCGGCACAACTTCATGCCACTCCTCCTCCAAGACCGGCATAGCTTCAGGCCTGTAACACCCCGGATCTAATTTATCTTATATGTATCCCAACTCTTGCCGTTTCCGTCCCTAAGTTATTTTATTTCCTTGTTGTCGGGTTTTTGCCTTCGTGTGCTTTTGTCTTTGTCATGCATCTCATATCATGTCATCATGTGCATTGCATTTGCATACGTGTTCATCTCATGCATCCGAGCATTTTCCCCTTTGTCCGTTTTGCATTCCGGCGCTCCTATGTCCTCCGTTGTCCCTTTCTCCCTCTTTTCGTGTGCGGGCGTTAAACGTTTTTGGATTGGACCGATACTTGTCATGCGGCCTTGGTTTACTACCAGTAGACCGCCTGTCAAGTTCCGTGCCATTTGGACTTCGCTTGATACTCCAACGCTTAACCGAGGGACTGAAAAGGCCTCATGTGTGTTGCAGCCCAACACCCCTCCAAATTGGCCCAAAACCCACCTAAACCTCTTCTATCATCTAGAGCATTCGATCACGATCGTGTGGCCGCAAACCGTGCTCAATTTGGAGCCTCCTAGCTCCTCCTACCTATAAAAAGGCATCCCCTCTCGAAATTCCGGATCAAATCCACCCTAGACCTAGACCTCCCTCCACCGTGCGGCCGGACACGTCCGACCGCCGCCGGACACACCGCCGCAGCCAATCAGGGGCTTGTCACATCCCTAGCTTCTGGTGTTGCCTAGTGTTTGCATCTTGCTTGCATCATGTTTAAATTTCTGAAACTTGAAATGAGGATTGTTGAAACCTCAGAAATCTGATTAAAAGAAGGGAAAGCACCCTTTAAAAAGCATTCTGTGAATCCAAAATGCCCTAAAAATAGTTTTGTGAATTTTGGCAAGAGTTATATATCAAACCAAAATTCTGGAACATTTTTAAGAAATTATTTGGTCTCTGAATTTAAATCAATAATCTATTTGAATTTGGGGATATATTCATAATATATAATGAATATATTTTCAAATGCTTTGAAATGTTTTATGTACTTTTGGAATAGTCCAGAGAGGTAACATAAAATATCTCAGAGTGTTTTGGCACTATTTTGAATTCATTTTGAATTTTGAATTAGTGGCAAAATGTATAAATAAAAACAAAACAAACAGAAAATAGAAAATAGAAAAGGCAGGGCCTTACCTAACTTACCTGCCTGGCCCAACTCCTGTTCTGGCCCAGCCCACAGGGGCAACACCGTCTTCTTCCTCCTGCCAGGAGGAGAAGCAGCTGCGTGCCTGCACACGCGCGGCCGACGACACCACCTCCTACTCCAGCGCGATGACCCGGCGCTTCCAGCCACGCCACGGAGACGCCCAGCACCCCCTGCACCTATCCCCTCTCTCCCCCCTCGTCTCCCTCACCCTCTCCCGCGATGGCCGAGCGCCATCCTCGCCGCCATTCGCCGTAGTCATCACCAGAGCCACCCCCTCGCCCCTCTGTCATGCCCATGAACACCGCCTCATTGTGGCGCACCTCTACGCCCAGTCCCACGAGCCCAGACGCCTTGAAGAGACGCCTTTGAGCTCATCTTCTACCTCGGTCGCCGCCGATCGCCGTCGCCGATTCGTCGTCCGCAGCCCGTCCGCGAGCTCGCCAGCTGCACCAACAGAACCGCAGTGAGCTCATGCCCGTTTCCCCCTTGTTCTTCTCGTCATTCGTGTGTCGTAGCCGGGTTAACCATCGAGGCCGAAAGCTTCTCGCCGCCGGCCATGGCGTAGCCGTGGTCACAGCCACGGCGGCTCGTGTTCGAGAACGCTCGCGTGCTCTGCATGTTCCCAAGAGGCCGCAGCTCCCATCAGTTCCTCACCCCGCGCACCGCAGCACCGTGCCCGCACGCACCCGAACTCCGGCCGCCGCCTAGCTCGCTGCTTCCATCGCCTTAGACCACCGCAGCTCCCCCTGGTTGCTCCATCAGATGCGCGCAAGCGCCAACAACCCATAGACGCAAACCGCTCGTCGATCCATGCCCTATAGCGCGAAACCGAAGCCCTCCTCCGTGCTGCGGGCTCGCCGGCGACCATCCCCGGCGGCAACCGACGTGGCACCGTTAGTAGTACTAATGACGGGGCTAACTAACCTCCTCCGTCACTGACAAATGGGCCCCATGCCCTAATTAACCCCAGCTTTATTTTTGCTTAGATTAGTCATAACCCCGCGGGACCCATGCGTCAGCTTTGACCTTGCTGACGTGGCCTTTGACCGGCCCCACACGCCAGTGACACATGCCAGCGGTGTGTCACTGACCAGTAGGCCCCACTGGTCAGGTTTGACCTGGCCAGCCACAGTTGACCTGATGACGTCACTCTTATGTCATGCTGACATAGTAAAACCTTTTTTGGATTTTAAATAAATCTAAATGATTTATTTATTTTCAGAAAATATCCAAAACTTTGAAAAATCATAGAAATTAATCTATAGCTCCAAATGAAATAAATTATATATGAAAAATTATCAGAAAAATTCAAGGAATCCATGTATACCATTTTCATGCATGTTTGAGCAAGTTAACCTCACTGTTTAGTATGAAACATGATTAGGGCAAATTTCATAATAGGTTTGGAGTTGGAATTTGATATAGTTTTGAATTCCACTTCAATTAAAATGACTTTCTGTTGCATTAGCCCAAAACACATTCATATTGCCATGTCATAGCATGCATCAAATTGTTGCATATCACCATGTGTTGATTGTGTTCTTTCTCAGTTGCCGGTGTTTGTCCCCCCTTAGTAGACGTTGATCCAGCGATGAATTCGATGACACCGATGAAGAGCTTTACTGTCTTCAGGAGTGCCAGGCAAGCAAAACCCCCTTGTTCATTTTGATACAATCCCACTCTCTCGCTCCTGCTCTCTTTTACTGCATTAGGACAACACCGTTTCAACTGTTACATGCTGCGGTAGCTGAACCCCTTTCCTCTGCATGACCTGTCATTGCCACAGTAAATAGATGAAACCCACTAGCATGAGTAGGAATTGTTTCAGCCCTGATGTGCCTACTCATTCATGTTTGTTGTCATGCCTGCTACTGCTTAGAGTTGAGTCTGGTCTGATTCATCGGGAATGAATTGGAACATGGTGAACATGTCCTACCATTGAGAGCTAAGTGTGTGAACACGATTTGGTAAAGGTAGCGGTGAGAGGCCATGTAGGAGTACATGGTGGGTTGTCTCATTTCAGCTGTCCTCAAGAACTAA
The DNA here is from genome assembly GCF_002162155.2 of Triticum dicoccoides. Taxonomy (NCBI): domain Eukaryota; kingdom Viridiplantae; phylum Streptophyta; class Magnoliopsida; order Poales; family Poaceae; genus Triticum; species Triticum dicoccoides. The sequence goes on along the minus strand of NC_041392.1, from coordinate 693,557,876 downwards.
GTTCTGTGTTTGTGATCCATGAACAGTTACTACCACACATTGGGTTCCGGTAACTCGGCCCCTCTTGGCTTATTAATCAACTCGATCTCTGTCCAGGAGTTGCAACTAGTTTCCGGTGTTTGTAGGTAGTGTTAGTAGTCTACCAAGTGGCACACGATACAGGTGGGCTTGGGACAGACTAGGCACAGTGGCACGGTGTACCAAGTGGCACCCGGATGGTGGGCTTGGGAACCCTGCACACATCGTTTGGGGCCGTGAGCGACACCCCGGCCGGATCTCCTTGCAGATGGAACCCGAATAGGCGATAAACCTGGACTAGAGACTTGTTAGTTAGTCAGGTTGTGGCCGACTCCCTCGCCCGGCTTCCGCTTGAAGGTTGCCGAGGTACATGATGTGTACAGGGCGATAAGTGGCGAGAGCGTGTGTGAAGAAGTACACCCCTACAGGGTTATCATTATCTATTCGAATAGCCGGATTCCTCGGAAATGGAAACTTGGACCCCTTGCATTGTTCATAGACAAGTGAAAGTGGATACTCTAAAATGCGCAAGATAAGCGTGAGTGCTATGGATGGCGTTCTCGTAGGGAGACGGGAGCGGATCCATAGTGGGGTATTGACATGGTGAATTTGTGGACTCGTGTGCGCCACCTTAAAAGAGTTACTTGCAGTCGTAGTTCAGGTTAGCCACTGTGTCAAAGCTGGCTTGCTGCAGTCAAACTCCACCACCCCTTATTGATACTGATGCATATGTAGTTGGTTCTGATGTAAGTCTTGTTGGGTACATTTGTACTCATGTTTGCTTAATTTATGTTTTGCAGAGAGATGTCAGTCTCGCTAGTAGTTCCACGTGGACCTCGACGTTTAGCTTGATACCTCAGCTACGATCTTGTGCCCTCGGTAGGATCTGGTAGATAGTTAGGCTCCTCAGCCTTCTTCGTTTTTAGTTGTATGTACTCAGACAAGTTAAGCTTCCGCATGTGCTTTGACTTGTATGCTCTGAATGTTGGGTCATGAGACCCATGTTTGTAATATCTCGCTCCTCGGAGCCTAATGAATAAATACTCTGAGTCGTAGAGTCTTGTTGTGATGCCATGTTGTACTGCACATATTGAGCATGTTGTGTGTATGATTGAAATGCTTGGTATGTGTGGAATATGACAACCTAGTTTTTTTTATCCTTGGTAGCCTCTCTTATGGGGAAATGTAGTCTTGTGCTTCCATGAGCCATAGTAGTCCGCTACAGCCCGGATCACCGGAGTCCTGCTAGCCTAGCACTACTGCTCCGGAACACTTGACTGGCCGGCATGTGATTCACTTCGTTCCTGTGTCTGTCCCTTCGGGGAAATGTCACGCTGTGACATCCGAGTCCTGCCTAGCGTGCTACAGACCGGATTCACACGCTGCTGACCGCCATGCTCGATGTTGATTCATGTATGCCTGTCCCCGTAAGTTAGTGCCACTTTGGGTTCACGACTAGTCATGTTAGCCCGGGTTCTTTGTCATATGGATGCTAGCGACACTATCATATACGTGAGCCAAAAGGCGCAAACGGTCCCGGGCCATGGTAAGGCGACACCCGTGGGAATACCGTGCGTGAGGCCGCAAAGTGATATGAGGTGTTACCGGCTAGATCGATGTGACTTGGAATCGGGGTCCTGACAGCTTTGGTATCAGAGCCTGACTGCCTGTAGGATTACCAAGCCAAACTGGTCGAAGTTGTGTCTAGATATGCTTTAGTTATATAAGGGAATTGATTGTGGAAGGGAATGTAAGGCTCTTTTTACTCCTTATCCTCATGACCTTCTGATCTAAGTCATCTTATCTTTTTCTACGGGGTTAAGAACTAGGCTTCTCTTCTATCTCTCAGGATGACGTGTTACTAAACCGTAGTTGCCTAGGAATGTTGAGTTTAAGCCTCAGTCTGGCTCCTACTACTTCCATATGTTCATAGCTGGCCTCAGAACCTTGATATTGTGATATTGAGTGGTTATGCCACCATTCTACAGGATGTCTCAAATCTTTTTGAGCATTTACAACCGTTACGCTGTCCGAGTCATCCCAGCTCTCCAAATAGTCTGATGCATTTGCAAATCCTTCCTTCTGTTCCCGGTGTTCCTTTGAGCCAAATTAACCACATTAGTCGGTAATTTGAGGTAATCCATTGCCTGGGCTATTATTATGACCCTAGGTGTTTTAGGGAGACACCTAGTAATCTAGCCATGTTTGGTGTTCCCAGTGTGATGATTCTGGCCACCATTCTCGAAAGCATCCTGTGATGTTATTAGTTAGTAGGTATTGTACTCCTGGGTTCTTGAACCCGAGATTCACCCTACTTACTTCATGCTGATAGTGTTTGTTAGTTCCTTTAGGATATTAGTAACGTTTGCGGTAGTCCTCGAGGTCCGTGGTATTTCCTTCTTCCAAGTAACATGAACCATTAAGGCAGAAGTTCTTTGAACCAAAAGCTCACAATCAGAGTACTCTTGAGGAGTTCTGCATTCATAATTGTGATTCCGCCAGTTCTACCTTCCTGCATGGGTTATCTGGAAGAAACCTATTGAACTTGGTTCGACATATTAATCTATGCATCCACAACTCAGAAAGATATATGTCCTCTTGAGTTGTCCCTCTTCATTTGTATTCCGACCATTGTCTATCAATTGATAGTCAGGAGTAATTGTGCATCCGTGTTATCGATGCTTATTATTCTTGTGATCCGTTAAGCCATTCTATTCCGGAATGACTAGGAGAAACAAACTCAAGCACCTCATCCATTTCTTGGACTGGTCAAAGTAGTTGTATTCCGCAGATCAAAATGCCAATCCAGCTTTTGTTCTATTCTACCTTAGAGTATTACCCCCTTTATGTCAGGATTGTCATAGGAATTGCAGCATCTCTCATGAATTCTTGACGTAGTGATACTCTCTCCATCATTATTCATTTCTCGGTTTCCGTCTTGTTGCAACCGGAATGTCGACAGGTGAATCGTGATGTGTGAAGTCAATACTCCTAGCAACCCCATTGCTTGGTAGTTAAAGGACAATCACTTCATTCTTAGCATGTTGGTTATTGAATCATCGTTTTAAGGTAGATTGTGCTACCTAATCATTGTTTCTGGTGCACTCTTTGACCAATGAGTTAGGAGTGTGTCAATCCATCACTCTCTTGATCACATTGTCTTGCCCTGAAAAGCAAGATTGTTCTCGAGCTTAGTAACATATCAGTAGTTCGTGATGTTCCGAATATCTTCTTGGAAGTATTACCAGGTGGTCACCTGCCCGCTATGTTGAGTTCGTGATCATGTTGGTTTTCCTCCAAACCGTCCTTTCTCCAAGAATCTGTGTCGGATACCCTGAGCAAGTTAGTTAAGCTAAACAACAACTTGGAGAGTTGAAAGATAAAAGCTTGTCCGACTCAGTTCATTCCAAAGGGATATCTTGCGTGTGTGTGTGTGTGTGTTGGGAGAAAGATGATATCTTCATCAATTGATCCTCGTGATCAATTGTCAGTGCTATTGTCTTATCCAAACTTTGATTTGAGTGTGGACTATCGTCAAATCAAATCAGAACCAACGATATTCGTAATATTGTCTTACTCGTGGTTGATTCCTTGAGCATACATCATCATATTCTTTGGGTCTGACCAATGCTATCACCGTGTTCACCTAATTATGGAATTCCATTTATATGGAAACCTGGATGAATTGTTGTTGAGCCCATCGACAACACCCATGTCCTCTCCATGATTTTGTCGAACATTAAGCGAGTGTTGGAAACTTTTGAAAGCATCTCTTCATGCTAGCTCATGAAGCATATGTTGGATGAAAGAAGTGACTTCCTCTGATTCACGTGCATTTGGTGCAAGTTGCCGCCGTGACTTCAAGAAAGTTAGTTTTGCTTCCTCTGGAATCATCCCAAGTAAGTCATGCACGTGCAAAGTATTCCATGGTCTGATAGACTGATCATCTTCATTCCATATGAATTCCATAGCACACTAAGCCAATGATTGACCTGTTCCAGGAGAAGGAGTTGTTGTGCTATCCTAGGTCATGCACAAGATTTTGATATCCTCAATGATGGTTCCCCACCAGAACTCGGTAGTGTTTTATTATAAGACTACTATGTGGTCATACTTGTCTAGGACAACGTGTTCACATGTTGTAGCAGAACCAGCTCATGTTTTGGAGCTTGCTATCGCAGTTCATTCCCCAAGTATCTCGCAACGTCGTCTCATCGATTTGTGATGCAAACTTTCATTTTCCTTTCTAGACTCGATGAGTCTAGAATATCCTGACACCAACCAGATCTGAATCTCAGGAGATATGATGGTTGGAGCATTTTCCAAGAACTATAATATTGGTCCCTCGATAAACGGTAAAGTGGATGTCGTGGCCAACACATCGAGACGGAAGACCTATTATTGTAGTATCTCGATTGAAGAAAGTTGGCCACCTCCCCATGAGGATTTCATAGGATTTACCTCCGTAGTTAACCCTTACGGATTCTTGTGCTCCCGAAGTCCGACCTTTTACTTGATGTCCTAGATACCAAACCATATCAATAAATGGGTTATCCTAGCACATCAAGGAGAACATTAGAAGCGGAGTGCTAAATGTCTCTCGGTCGATCATCCAGATTTTTTTCCTTAGCCTCGCTAAGGTGAAATCTGAGAAAGTGTTATCTTCCTTTGCATCTGCATCATCCATCACCATTCATCATGGTGGTATGTTGTGTTGCCAGGATCCTTGACACGGATATTGGTAAAACCTTGATGAATATGGAGATGCTCAAGTTCTTGAGAGCACGCGCAAGCACTAGGTTTTACCGTTGGCGTTAACTGGGATTTGCTTCCAGTTTCCTCGGTTATGTTATAACCTTTTCAAATAGTGGACTCACTCTCGACTGTTGAGTTCTACCCCAGTTATCAGAATCATTCCCAACATTTGCATTTTGTTCCCAGCTTGCACCTTAGTAGTTGTTGTTCAGGATCATCTTCAAAAGTGGACTTACCATGGGCCCCATCCATTTCTGATGATAAGCAAAATCATCCATTGCGTTGTCTTCAACAAGGGAGTCCACATCATCCTTTCTAGTCCAAGTATGTCATTCTTTTGAACTTCTTCAAATGATCGATTGTGATTGCCTTAGGCTGGTATAAAGAGTTTCAATGATCTCCGAATCAAAAGTAATTCTTTTTGCCACTTAAGGGAATAATTCTATGAGTCACCTTCCCCGAGGTATCACGTTATGAAATCATGGCAAATATCTCCTTGCTACTTTGAAATTCATGCTCCATCTTATTCGAGTATGGAATTGTTGCCTACCTAGTGAACCTTCGCCATCCGTTTCACTCTATCCCTCTAGGTGTATGCCTCGTGTCTCAGCTCGAGAGATGTTACTATGTCTCATTCCATGAGTTGATCTTGTGATCATTAAGATGATCCTAAGTTGCTCGAACCTCAGGAAGGTCGATTCTTCTTAAATTCTCCCTTTCCACTCGTTGTCATGTTGGATGTAGTTCTCAAAGCAAGACGTCGAGATCAAGGTGATGCAATGAATCAACATCCTCGAGAAAGACATCTGGATCATGAAGATTGTGATAGCTTGTGTCCCTCTATCTTCTTACCTCACGACTTGAATCTCGGGACAAGATTCTTGTTTAGTAGGGGTGAGCTATCACATCCCTAGCTTCTGGTGTTGCCTAGTGTTTGCATCTTGCTTGCATCATGTTTAAATTTCTGAAACTTGAAATGAGGATTGTTGAAACCTCAGAAATCTGATTAAAAGAAGGGCAAGCACCCTTTAAATAGCATTCTGTGAATCCAAAATGCCCTAAAAATAGTTTTGTGAATTTTGGAAAGAGTTATATATCAAACCAAAATTCTGGTACATTTTTAAGGAATTATTTTGTCTCTGAATTTAAATCAATAATCTATTTGAATTTGGGGATATATTCATAATATATAATGAATATATTTTCAAATGCTTTGAAATGTTTTATGTACTTTTGGAATAGTCCAGAGAGGTAACATAAAATATCTCAGAGTGTTTTGGCATTGTTTTGAATTCATTTTGAATTTTGAATCAGTGGCAAAATGTATAAATAAAAACAAAACAAACAGAAAATAGAAAAGGCAGGGCCTTACCTGACTTACCTGCCTGGCCCAACTCCTGTTCTGGCCCAGCCCACAGGGGCAACGCCGTCTTCTTCCTCCTGCCAGGAGGAGAAGCAGCTGCGTGCCTGCACACGCGCGGCCGACGACACCACCTCCTACTCCAGCGCGATGACCCGGCGCTTCCAGCCACGCCACGGAGACGCCCAGCACCCCCTGCACCTCTCCCCTCTCTCCCCCCTCGTCTCCCTCAACCTCTCCCGCGATGGCCGAGCGCCATCCTCGCCGCCGTTCGCCATAGTCGTCACCAGAGCCACCCCCTCGCCCCTCTGTCGTGCCCACGAGCACCACCTCGCTGCGGCGCACCTCTACGCCTAGTCCCACAAGCCCGGACGCCTTGAACAGACGCCTTCGAGCTCGTCTTCTACCTCGGGCGCCGCCGATCGCCGTCGCCATAGCCCGTCCCCGAGCTCGCCAGCTGCACCAATAGAACCGCAGTGAGATCATGCCCGTTTCCCCCTGTTCTTCTCATCGTTCGTGTGTCATAGCCGGGTTAACCATTGAGGCCGAAAGCTTCTCGCCGCCGGCCATGGCGTAGCCGTGGTCACAGCCACGGCGGCTCGTGTTCGAGAATGCTCCCGTGCTCCGCATGTTCCCAGGAGGCCGCAGCTCCCATCAGTTCCTCATCCCGCGCACCGCAGCACCATGCCCGCACGCACCCGAACTCCGGCCGCCGCCTAGCTCGCTGTTGCCATCGCCTTAGACCACCGCAGCTCCCCTGGTTGCTCCATCAGATGCGCTCAAGCGCCAGCAACCTGTAGCCGCAAACCGCTCGTCGATCCATGCCCTATAGCGCAAAACTGAAGCCCTCCGCCGTGCTGCGTGCTTGCCGGCGACCATCCTCGGCGGCAGCCGACGTGGCACCGTCATTAGTACTAATGACGGGGCTAACTAACCTCCTCCGTCACTGACTAATGGGCCCCACGCCCTAATTAACCCCAGCTTTATTTCTGCTTAGATTAGTCATAACCCCGCGGGACCCACACGACAGCTTTGACCTTGCTGACGTGGCCTTTGACCGGCCCCACACGTCACAGACTCATGCCAGCGGTGTGTCACTGACCAGTAGGCCCCACTGGTCAGGTTTAACCTGGCCAGCCACAGTTGACCTCATGATTTCACTCTTATGTCATGCTGACATAGTAAAACCTTTTCTGGATTTTAAATAAATCTAAATGATTTATTTATTTTCAGAAAATATCCAAAACTTTGAAAAATCATAGAAACTAATCTATAGCTCCAAATGAAATAAATTATATATGAAAAATTATCAGAAAAATTCAAGGAATCCATATGTACCATTTTCATGCATGTTTGAGAAAGTTAACCTCACTGTTTAGGATGAAACATGATTAGGGAAAATTTCATAATAGGTTTGGAGTTGGAATTTGATATAGTTTTGAATTCCACTTCAACTAAAATGACTTTCTATTGCATTAGCCCAAAACACATTCATATTACCATGTCATAGCATGCATCAGATTGTTGCATACCACCATGTGTTGATTGTGTTCTTTCTCAGTTGCCGGTGTTTGTCCCCCCTCAGTACACGTTGATCCAGCGATGAATTTGATGACACCGATGAAGAGCTTTACTATCTTCAGGAGTGCCAGGCAAGCAAAACCCCCTTGTTCATTCCGATACAATCCCACTTTCTTGCTCCTGCTCTCTTTTACTGCATTAGGACAACACCGTTTCAACTGTTACATGCTGCGGTAGCTGAATCCCTTTCCTCTGCATGACCTGTCATTGCCACAGTAAATAGATGAAACCCACTAGCATGAGTAGGAATTGTGAAAGTGCGTTATATCGACTAGGGGGGTGAATAGGCGATTTTTATGAAAGTCTTCAAAACGTGAAAGTTTCGAAGACAAACGATAGAAATAAACCTATTACCAGTTCCAGTTGCTGTGACAACTGTACGTCTGGTTAGGGCGGCTAGGTATTTAAACCTTAGGACACACAGTCCCGGACACCCAGTCCTGAACACGCAGCTCAGGACACCCAGTCCTCACCGTATTCCCCTTGAGCTAAGGTCACACAAACCTCGCCCAATCACTCTGGTAAGTCTTCAAGGTAGACTCCCAAACCTTCACAGACTTCGTTCACCGGCGATCCACAATGTCTCTTGGATGCTCAGAACGCGACGCCTAACCGGCTGGAGGATTCACAGTCCTCAAGTGTAATAAGTCTTCAGATCGCATAGACAAGAAGACTTAAGTGATGCCTAACACTCTTTGGCTCTGGGTGGTTAGGGCTTTATCCTCGCAAGGAATTCTCTCTCAAAGGCTTCGAGGTGGGTTGCTCTCAAATGACAAAAGCCATACTCTAACTCTGAGCAGCCAACCGTTTATGGTTGTAGGGGGTGGGCTATTTATAGCCACTAGGCAACCCGACCTGATTTGTCCGAAATGACCCTGGGTCACTAAGGAACTGACACGTGTTCCAACGGTCAGATTTCAAACTCATGCGGCAGCTTTACTTGGGCTACAAGCAAAGCTGACTTGTCCGACTCTAGACAAGTTTCGCTCTCATAGTCTTCACTCGAAGACATAGGTTTTGGTTAAGCATCACTTCAGTCATTCTGACTGGTTCACTTGGACCCCACTTAACAGTACGGTGGTTCCTATGACTCAACAAAGAAGAAACATAACTATAAAAGATCTAAGTCTTCGAGCTCCATAGGCTTCATGTGATGTCTTCTCTTGTCATAGTCTTCAATGAGAATATCTTTATATACCACCTTTGACATCAATGTCTACATACATTTTTACGGGTCATCTCTGGTAGGAAAACCGAATCAATGAGGGGCTTCTACCTGTGTTATCCTGCAATTCTCACAAACACATCAGTCCCTCAACTAGGTTTGTCGTAAATACTCCAAAACCAACTAGGGGTGGCACTAGATGCACTTACAATCTCCCCCTTTTTGGTGATTGATGACAAACTAGTTGAAGTTTTCAACGGGGAATATAATATGTGAAATTGTAAAGAATAAGGAATTGTCTTCATAAGTTGCAAGGGCTCCCCTTGAAGATGTGCATATAAGTAATTTGCTTTTGGAATGCAAATGCACATGGCAGGTTGTGCTTGTGGAGATCCTCTTCAACTTATGATGACAATCCACTATGCATGTGAAGGTATGTGAAGATAATGACATGCATAATGGAAAATGGACGTCTGGAAAATGATCTAAGTGCGGAATTTATCGTCGCACATGCGGAATTTATCATCGCATCACAAAGTAGAAAATAAGTAGCAGACGACCATCGAGTTTAAGTGTTACAACTCAAAGAACCAAATGTATCAAAATGAGAGTTGTAAACACGAAGCAAAATATAAAGCACCCGCCCATATGGACCTGCTTGAAGACTATCAAACTCATATGCTTCTCCCCCTTTTGTCAGCAAGGACCAAAAAGGTTTGAAGACATAGAGCATCTACTTGTTCCCATGAAGAGTAGGAGAAGCAGCAGGGTCGTCGGTGGTGTTCGGCAGTGCAGAAGAACTTGGAGCAGTGTCGAAGCGTGCTGAAGGAGGTGGCGGTGAAGTGGCATCATCTTCATCCTCGATCACTCTGGCATTCACAGTTGCAGCAGAGGAAGAGAACTCAGAGTCTTCAAGAGATGGGGTTCATCGCAGCACTGCCCTTCGAGGAGGTGTGGAGTCAAACTTGAAGCGTTCAGAGAAGCCATCCTCTTGAAGATCATCTTCAGAGCACATTAGCGTCAGCCCTTTCCAGGTGCGTCGAGAGGTTTCATGTGCAACAAAGGCATTCTTGGTGGCAAGATTGCAAATGCGGTTAACATCCACCAAGAGGCTTTGCATTTGGCGCTTCAGCCAGTCATGATGCCTATCCTGTTTCTGATGAAGAGCCACAAGAAGTTCTTGGTCATTGAGAACACGAGTGCGCTTCTTGGGTCGTTGGGCAGGTGTGCTATCGGTGGCTTCAGTGAGAGCAGGATGCGGTGCACGTGTAGTGCCAGCCAAAGGATACACACGAGTGACTTCTTCAACTCCTTCAATGTTCTGATAAAAACTTTGATGCTCCGCATTCTGAAGACTTAGAGGTTCCTTGGCAGGCTCAGGATAAATGGCTTCAATAGACATATCCACATCAGGCAGAAAGATCCGATGATTGCGAGCAGATGGCCGATATGAGATAGCGGAGTGGAGTTTGATCAGCCGCATTATCCATGGAGCGTAGAACTTCAAGCAAAAAGATCAGAGCCTGATGCAGCAAGTTGGCGGATGAAGAAGTCCTATGCATTGAAGCATTTGCCATGAAGAATATAGAAGACCAAGATCTTCATTGCACCTTCCAGCTTGGCATGTGGAGAGTGTCCTTTGATGGGCCAGAGAGTTCGCCTTATAATGTGATAAATAGTCCTTGGCAGATACTCAAGGTCTTCAACAAAGAACTCTTTGGGATATGCAGCATCTTGGGGCAATGGCTTCATCATACTGAGCATCTGACTCATGTTGGGTTCAGGCTTCTGAAAGATGCTTTCCACAGCTTCACTGTGAAGCTGATAGCCAGTTTCGTAGAGATCGCCAGGAGTGGGTAGACCAGTGAGCTCAATGATGTCAAAGGCTTTGGCTTCGTGATGAACGTTTCCTGTCATCCACTCCAGGACCCAAGTCTTCGGATCTCTGTTGTACCCGTGGATGTGAAGTGTGGCATAGAATTGGAGCAGCAACTCTTCATTCCAATGCTCTTGGTCGGTGACGAACGGCAGCAATTCAACCTCTTTGAAGCAATCCAGAGCTTCTTCCAGGCAGGGCAGACCAGCTATTGCTTCAATGTCAAGATCCTTGTGTGGGAAGATGCGACCTTGATTGTATAGAATGCAGGAGTAATAGCTTCACTGCGGATACCTCCAGAACCGATCAGATGATATTCTTTCCCTTGAGTGGGGGTTCTTAGAGCTATTGAAGAAAGTGTTGTCTGCTCTGAAGCCATTGACATTGAAGGATCCAGGTGCTGATGCAGGACCTGGAAACCTGGGCAATCTTGGGATTGGCTTCTGTACTTGAGGCCTATGCTCAACATGATAGTCGAACTGAGGACCAGCAGCAGGCGCAGGAACAAAAGCAGTGGGATCAGTGGCTTCGCTGACTTCTGGTGCTTGGGTTGGTGAAGGCTTCACATTAGCTTCAGCCATGACAGGTCAGTGGCTTCATTGGTGTTGGTGGTGGCAGCCTCAAGATTCTCAACCTCCACTTGACGAGCTGGAGGGTCGGTCACAGTCACGTTCTCCTCGAGAACAGCTTCTTGGTGGAAGGGGGGAGTAGCAGCTTTTGGGGTTTCTTCTTCATCGGCTGATGCAGCCGGAATGTCTTCAGCAGCTGTAGCTTCAGACTCAGAGACTGGAGGCCTTGGTCCTTTGTGAAGCCTGCGTAACGCTGGCGACGCCTGTGGAGTTGGAGTTGGCTGGGCCTCAAAGTCTTCTTCCTCTTGTGCTTGTGGGCGATCAGCCCATGATGCATCCTGAGCAATTGGCGTCAGAGGACGACCAATGCTGATGAGTTCGTTGTGCGTTAGCACAGGCGATGATACCTGTTGGTGCTCGAGCTGAGGACGAATTGCATCATCTTCAACATGGTCATGGTGACCAATGTCTTCAGCAGCGATGGGATCAGCTGCTGGAAAGTCTTCAGCTTCATGAGCCTCTGTGACAATTTGAGGTTCTTACAATGGCCAGAACTTACTTAAGCGGGTCATGGACATTAAGATCACTCTTGCATCCCATGGGATAGCGCATGCAACCCAAGCCACGCCACCGCGATGCAAAGGACCTTAAGGGTAATGGTTTGAAACTCACTTCAAATCCTCAACCTGACACCATCAAGTTGTCATGAGACCCTATGAGCATGGGGAGAATGATGGTTGAATATGCATCAACCGACATGTTTGGAGACTATACATTTAGTCCCTTAGTCTCCTTAGTGATCTATTTATTTATGTCCATTTATGATGTTCTAATAAGGACATGATTATTGTTGTCATCATATATTGTATATCACAATGTATTGTATCAGCACTTTGATACAAATTCATTTGTATGTATTCTATATATCCGACAGTGATTTTCTTGAGAATCTTCATGTCTATATATAGATTTCTACGGGAGTCAATCCGATGAGAAATGATATGTGCCTTGTGGACATATGCACCACAAACTCTATACTCAGGGAAATCCAATGTTTCCACTCTCATTGAGAGAAAGGTGATATTTCAAAATCGCTAGACGCGATGAGGTATTTGTTGGCTCAACTCAAGTCATATTTACTATCCCTGTGGGTACTCGAGTAACATCGGGATGCTTCATTGCTTCCCAAGTTTAACTCGTACCCTACCAAGCTATAGAGATATTCGTCAAAATGGTTTCCATAGCGAAACTTATGCTGACAAGAAAGAGAAATGCATTCTCTTTACAATATGCAACGAATATGGCAAGCACATTCTCTATGTATCATCTGGATTGTACCACACATACTACAAAACCCGTAGCACATGTTGCGCCCAAGATAGTTTTCCAAAATTTCTCGTACATGAAAAACTTGGCATACTCGCCTTGGTCATCGAGACAGTTAAAACCGAAACTATCAACAATTCCAATAGTTTATGATTATTATGATGCTAAATTCTAACACCATTTGAATTTTATGTGCACTACAAGTGACACAGGGAAGCTAATTTTAAGGCTCGCACACCTTAAAGACTACGCTGAACCACTTAGACTCCTTGAATGCATCAAGTTGAGGCAAGTGGCTCTTCCCATCCATTGACTAGACTATTCAGGTATTCCATGGTTCTAAAAGACATATCTACATGCTGGTCTTAAGTGTGTGCTTTACTCACACAAAACCATTGGCTCATTATACTGACATTGATTTCAAGCAAATCAAATGGATAACATTGTAGAATTCTTCTTGAGTGCCTTCTCTATGGCCCTTGGATTGAAGTTTAGCAATTTTTCCTAATGTCTAGACTCAAAATGGTTTGGTAGAATCCTATCCAAAGAGTTAAGCTCATTACATTATCTTTACTTTGGAATTGCAACTTGCCAACTTTACGTTGGAGTCATGCGGTTTTACACGCTCATGATAGAACTGCATAATATTATTCCCCTCTATCTTTGATATGTGGATATCTACCAAGTATTTCGTATCTGCGGCAATTCGGTTGCATACCGACATCACCACCCAACATACATCATTGGCCCCTCAACATATAGTTGGGATCTATGTGAGGAATAACTGTATTTCCGTCAATACCTCAAGCCCCTCGCATGGGGAGTTATTTAAGGCCACTATGCTAATTCAATGAGGAACATTTTCAGGCATTAGGGGAGATTTCAAGTACCATAAAGAATGCCAGGAAATTAATGGAATGTTCAACACATTTCTGCCTCAAGTCCACGTACTCAAAGATCTAAACCATGTGTTTAGAAGATTTGCAACACATTGCAAATAACCTGCCAGATTCTTTTATTGACTATAAAGGTGTCATATAATCCTACAATCCTAAAAAATATGTCGGAAAGAGTGTAGGTACCAACTAAAACAACTCAACTCCCCGTTCAAATCAACATGAGGAGAAGTACGACAATAGTACATCAGGATTCAGCTTCTCGCAAGCAAGGATATCAAGGCTTGTGAATCAGTAAATGCAAGTCAACTTCACGTTGACAGACACCTGATGGGTAGTATACACCCAGTGGATGGGAAACCTCCACCAACCCAGGTCATAGTGCACAAAATAACCAGGACATCAGAATACCCGACTCAATCGCATTGGGAAATCGTGAGCGGTCACTATGGGTAACGATATTTCCATCAACTATATATTGATATATAGATTCTGGAGAAATATATAACCGGAAGTCTACAATTGTCGACATACATTTCTCAACTAGATTGAAAAAACCTTTCAAGTGATTCAGATCCAAAGACCATGGCCATGGCAAAGTGTGAACAACAGTACTTGGACTGAACTCAAGCAAAGGGTATAATCTAGGTAGAAATGATCTTGCGCAATAATGGAAAGGTATTCATAAGCAATACCTAAACCAGTTTTCTTCTGGAAATAGAATTGAGAACAAAGAGGTGGTGAAACAAAGAGCAAGTATTGTAGCACAAGGGTTCACGCAGATACCCAACTATTCTCCAGAGGTGGAATCTCTTTCCAATAATTTATATCATTGCCAGTTCAAAATCATTTATCTCTGCAGTTGATAAATGTAGTGATTACATATTCATGTAGATCACTAGATTCAGACACTGATGGTTCCCGGCGGAACCTCAATTTTGAATCAAAGTACAAAATGCAACATACATCGTGTAAAATCAATAAGTCACGATATGACTTATTATTATTGTTGGTACATTTGGTACAACCGACGTAGTGAGTTCCTTATTCACAAGGATTACTCCTACAATGATGATTATCCATGTTTGTGTGTCTGCAATGACGACACATGTAATCATCTAAATGACAGAGTTTAAAATGAAGGACTTGAGTGAACCAAAATACCGCTGGTTACTACAACTTGAGCACCTTCATACATTATGGTATACTATGTTGTCTATATCCAAAATATATTGGAGAAATTTATTATGGACAAATATTATCCATCCAGAACTCTCATGGTAGTTCATTCTCTAGACATAGAGAAAGGCCTATTTAGACCAAGCGATGATGGAAATGAGATATTGGGACTCAACGTTCCATAATGCCATTGGATCCACCAAACACAATTGGTTGGTACTCAAGAATATCTTTTGATATCTCCAAGGCATCAAACATGTTGTACTGGTTTTTCAATTTCACAAAAATGTGACCACATATATCATTCGATACATCGATCAGATCCCCACTATGGCAGATCATAGAGAAGCTTAGTGTTCCTACTAGGTGTGGTAGCCCCCTCATGAAGAGTCTTCGAAACAGTCCTCATGGCTACATCCACCAACCATTATCTCAACGATAATGTTTCTTGTGTTGCCCGGATGCAAACATGTTACATAATAAGCAATATCGCTATATTGCATATCTTGCAAGTCAAATCATGCGACTGGTTTGTTCACCAAGTCTCTACCAACTTATACATTCCAGAAATATGTTCATGGAGTTGGTATTTGACGGCTTCAGAATATGCAAGAATTAGGGGGAGTATCTTCCAGAATTGTTCCTGTTAAAAGCATCATATTATACTCTTTTTCCCTTCATGAGTTTAATTTATAGGTTCTCATAAAGGTTTTTAATGAGATAATATCAACACAAGACCATATGTCATATTTTCTGTTTTCCCCACCGGGTTTTTTAAGAAAGTATATGTGACATATTTATTGTCCTTTAAACTCTATGAGTTTTCTCGTATTGAGTTAAAAGAGACAATAACCATTATATGTTGCATCATTTTCTCCTTATTTTCCCACTGAGTTTGAAGGAGTTTTAGCAACATATCAAACACCTATCTCCTCATATTTATCCCATGTGGTTGGGCGGCATAGACGTCTGGTGGAGGAGTGATGTTGCATCTATCATGGAAGGAACGTAGACATGGGCAGGGTGGGAGGACCAGGGCACCGCCGTCTTGATGATGCAGGAATTATACTTGCAAGGGGAATGTAGCTCCAGATAATCCTGGAGTGCCGGGGAGGCGAGCCTGATCAGCGGTCGGAGGAGCACATGGCGTGTAGATGGGATCCCAGTCGCTCCTCACTAAGGGAAAAGAATTTTGAAGGAGGGATCGATTGGTTGCCGCTTGCTTAAGATGAGTAACGACGGAGGGGAGAAAAGAAAGAAAATATGCGATGGGAAGGGGAGACGATTGCACTGGGCATTAATACGATTGCATTCATAGTGGGTAGCGGTGCGCACGTTAGAGGGTGGGTGGAGATTATCGCGGCTGTAGGGTGGGCGTCGTGCTACAGCTGATCCAATGGATAACGCAGGGGTTCCATGGGAAAGCAAAACGTTATTTCCATGATGACGTGGGAACAATTTTCACTGAGGTAGTATGATTGATGACGTGGATAGCTTGTATGTTTAGATAAATATATTGGTGGGGATGAATCTCTTAGGTATATAGGATTTGGGATACAATTTTATTTCAGCTTTCCTTAAAGATTTATATATTGTTATTGTTAAGCATCAATCACGATCAGTAGTTTAGGGTGTCTCATGTTTTTTCCTTTTTGGAAATGATCCAGATCTATTATCAAAGTTCATCCGAAGTACAAAGCATCTCAAACGCAATAGGACGAGAAACTCTAACCTCGCGGCTCAAGGATACGACTGGAATCTATGCTAGAGCTTCGTGAAGTAGCCGGACAAACTCAGGAGAATCGTAGCCCGAAAGGCAAACTCAAAAAGTAGCACCGCCATCTGCACGAGCACCGCACCTGTGAGGACTAAAGAATCTCAAAATAAACTACTAATCAGAGTGGAGCCATCGGGATTTCCCTCCTAGCCATCCGCCGCTGAAGTGACAAGCAGAGAGTCAACAAATCCACGGGCTCGCCGATGAAGTTTGGAGGAAAGAGTTTGCCCTAGCCATGTAGGGTGTATCATGTTATGTTAGGTGTGGCGACTCCTGCTAACTTGTTTGGTGTTGGATTAATGCCAAGTGACATTCTCTCGGATCGCATTTTTCTTATCACGTGCTTGTAGAAGGATTTTTTTTCCATTTCTGAATTTAGTATTTATATAAAGGGAGCGAAGAAAGCCAGTTTCGAGCAAGCACGCCAACCTATCATTTTTGTACAACTAATTTCTTGTGATTGAGATTCGGCGCCCGTGAATGCTGACCAAAGCGACTCGCGGTCTTTTTTTTGTTGGCACCACACTGAAATGTCCTTGCAGCCCATGCATCTCCGTTCGAGCGTTCCTCGTGAGACATGGCGTGCGATGCATGGCACGCCTCTATTCATCGCCACCGTATACATAAAACTGAGTACAGCTGGAAATTTGTCTCGGGTGTATGCAACGGAGGAAACGTACCCGACGCCACACGAGAGGCCGGAGGGTGAGCAGCGACAGTGAACCCCACACTGCCGAAACGCGCTATTACATCGCCCCCGCCCCCTTCCCCTCGTCACACACAGACAAAAACTACTTGCTCTGTCTTGCAGATCCACTGATCTCCGAGGCTCCAAGGGACAGAGGCCATGGATAACAAGGCGGCGCTGGAGGTTCTGAACAACTGGTCCTGTGGCCCGAGCGAAGACCAGTTGGGCAAGTTCGGTGCGGAGACCAGACACCCAGCGGCGGGGAGGAACACGATCCCCGAGGTACTCCAGCTTTTTTTCATTGTACTTTGCTTACTACACATACACTTTCCCCGACGTAATTCCATCTTATTGGATTAATATTCAGATCTGAATGTTCTAGTGATACATGAACTCGAGCCACGTCAAACACTATGTTGGAAAAGTACAGATATAAGGTATTATATGTCAAGTAGTATATGTAAAATGGGGCATCCATTTGATAATTTGTACAGTTTCGATAATACATTGTATGTGCAGTTTCGATAACGTTTACACCATAGAGATGCTAAGATACATCAATTTATGTCTTCTCTTACCTGCAAAAAAAAACCTATGTTTCTTTTGAACCACTGTTAAACTTGCATTAAAAAATAATTGCAGGGAGTTAAATGTTCATTAACATATGACCTATTTTAAGCCGTTAATTAATACTCCCTCTGTCCCGAATTACTTGTTGTTCAAATAGATGTATCTAGCACTAAAATCCATTTAAGCGACAAGTAATTTGGGATGGGTGGAGTATGACTCAAATCGTGGCTTCTTTCAGACCTCTAGTGAATCAGTATTATTTTGGGCTTCTATTGACTCACTCTTTACTATAAATTAAATTTCATCTTCCTTTGACTGAATGTTCATGGTTTGAGTTCTTTGAAATAGTATTATGAATACCTGCAGAAAATAAAAGGACATATTATTTTTCAATTTAATGACAGAAATTTCTTGAATGATGAGGCCCATGGGTACGAAAATGTGTTGATACATTCGAGTTTAATGCCCTGTTAACGTACAGCATGGTAACTAGTTGTATCAATAGAAACCTTAAAAAGTACATTTTTTGCCTATAGATTTGCATTGGCTATTAGCGCCAAAACTACTTGTATCAATAGAAACCTTAAAAAGTCATCATTCTGCTCATTGGTACAATGCTTGGCACACATGGAAAGTGTTACTGCACAAAACAGTTTGTACAAAACACATATACTAAATAACTCGTTGGTGCATGGAAAACTTCACAAATGTGAAATGTGTTACTAGATGTAATGCGTTCATTCATGAGTATTTTCTTGATCTGTGTTTTGTCTTTTGTTATTTATATTGGTATGAACGATGCATTCACTAATTCATGAAATATATTATTCTTTAATGCTTAAATATTTTACATAATCACATATAGATATGCACTGATTGTTAAATAAATTACATGACTTTGCGGGTATCAAAGTTTTTTTAAGTTAAGAAGAGACTACTTTGAATATTAATACCTAATTTAATGTTGTAATCTCCAGAACTTCGTTGAAATTTCACTGAAAATGAGAACCCTGATAATCTCATTTTCAACGAAATAGGTACCTCCCTTGGATTGTTCGCAGACTTCATCAAACAACCTTGAAATTCTATGGGACTGCGACAGCTCCCACAGGGAAAAAGATTATGGTGAGGGATGGTCCACCGACGAGGAGATGATTGATCGGCTATGGGAGTCTCCGACAAAGATAACTCCATTATCCAAGAAGAAGAAACTAGAGTGGCAATATATGGAGAACTTCACCGATGACTTCCGAGGACCAGACTGTAAAGTGTCTGGGATACCGAAGCAGCATGCCGGCATGCCAAAATATCAGGACAAGAATCATCTTCTGCAACACTATCAATCAAGCATGTACTTCCAACTCCTTTGCAACAATATAAAGCAGCAAGAGCAACCAATAACGATCACAAGGAGTCCATCATGGATCTGTACCGCGGTGTGGACATGCTATACCACTTTATGAGAGATTGTGATGAGAAGCTCGAGAATCTCCATAAAAAAGTCATGGTGCTTTGCCAAGCCGTCAAGAAGAAAGTAGAGTGGCAATATCTGGTGAACTTCACTGATGAGTTGCCTGGACCAGACTGCAAAGTGTCTGGGCTACCAAAGCAACCATGCAGGCAAGACAAAATATCAGGAGAACGGCCCTCGTCTACAACACAATCTATCAAGCATGTACTTCCAACTCCTTCCCAAGAATACAAAGTAGCAAGAGCAACAAATCAAGATTAGACGGGGTCCATCATAGATCTTTACCACAGTGTGGACATGCTATACCACTTTATAAGATATTGTGATGAGAAGCTCGAGTATCTCCAAAAAACAGTTGTGGTGCTTGGTCAAGCCGTCGCCAACTCTGCACTACCACCACCATCCAAGGATCAAGCGTACTTTATGGCATTCGGCACCTCCCAAGCTTGGTTGAGGTTTGCCTCAGTAATCGTGCATGCCTATTTACTTTATCTTGCAAAAATGATGTCTCTCTTTAGTACCTGCATCTTTATTTTCTGATTTTTTTATTTTGCAAGTCTGCTATCGTCTGTCTAGAAAAATTATATGGTTGTATACATTGAGTGAAACATAATAATGATATATTTGTGTGTTGGACATCAGCTTAAGCCTTGTCATGTAATATCTTAGACTCGCAACTCTCTTTAGCTCATCTTCGATTAGCAGGTCATGGACTTTCCAACATCAGGAGCTTGAAGGATGAGGCTATTAGAGCATCTCTAACCAATCCTTATTACTCCCCAAAGTTGCTCCTCTAAAAAAATTGTGGTTTCTAAACAAACCCCTAACACTTAACTCCTTAAAAAATTGAACACTAATTCATGCAAATTTTGATTGAAACTAGTCCATCAAACTTGATTCGAACTCGATTCAAACAGTAGCATAAATTATATTTACAGAATTACAAACAAAATATAAACTAAGATTGCATATAAACTAAAAAGACTAGTCGATGTCAGACTCCGCCAAGATTCTCTCTCATTCCTCATCGCTGCCGCGGTCGTCATCGCCCTCGCCCACTCCGTCGCTTGACCCGAAGCCGTCGTCATTGCTGGAGCAAAGATTAATGACCGACGCACTAGACGGCCCGGTTCGTCGATCATCCGCGACTCCTAGAGCTCAAACTACCAATGCTTGTCCTCGACGTGATCCGGATACCGGCGGCGGAGCTCCGCCATATACTACTCGTTGGCATGCTCCACCTCGAGGCGTTCGCATGACTCCTAGTACCCCCGCAGCTCGCGTGTGGAGGCCACTCGGGGGTCGACAGGGGCCAAATCTGGCACTTCCGGGGTGCCTACACGGATGTTCAGCCGCGCATTAGCGTCGTGGAGGCATGCCTATAGAGAATGATTTGGTGCATCGATGATTATTGATCGTGTAGTAGGCACATATATATAGGTACAAGGGGTGCGATCAGTGTCTTGTCTCCCAAGATACAAGTACATATAGGGGGAGAGAGACACTACAGGTGCGGCATACAAAACCCAGACCTACGTACATGTACACATGTTCAACACCCCCCCCTCCCGAGTCGAAGCGTCGCCGGTGACGCAGAGACTGGACCGAAAGCCCTCAAACGTCGAGGTGGGTTGTCCCTTCGTCATGACATCGGCGAACTGCTGATCGATGGGCACATGGAGAACTCGAACACGACCAAGTGCGACATGCTCCCTGACGAAGTGAATGTCAAGCTCAATATGCTTCGTCCGTCGGTGATGGACAGGGTTGGCAGCGAGATACACCATGGAGACGTTGTCACAGTAAACAAGCGTCGCCTTGGTAACCTCGCATAGCAACTCCTAAAGTAGTTGTCGTAGCCAAGAGCACTCCGCAACGACATTGGCCACAGCCCTGTACTCAGCATCGGTGCTCGATCGTGAGACCGTGCGTTGTCGTTTAGACGACCATGAAATCAGAGAGGGCCCAAGGTAGACACAGTAGCTGAAAATGGAGCGGCGAGTGTCAGGACACCCAGCCCAGTCGGCGTCGGAGTAGGTGACAAGGCTGGTGTCAGGTGATGCCGTCAGGGTGAGACCCATAGCTGTGGTGCCACGTATGTACTGAAGAATACGTTTCACCAGAGCCCAATGAGTGTCACGAGGAGGATGCATATGAAGGCACACCTGTTGGACAGCGTACTGAATGTCCGGACGCGTCCGTGTGAGATACTGAAGCGCACCGACGATGGAGCGGTAGAAGGGAGCGTCGGACGCCGTAGAACCCTCGACGGCGGACACCTTAGCCTTCGTGTCGACAGGCGTAGGAGCAGGCTTGCAGTTAAGCATGCACGCTCTCTCCAGAAGCTCGTAGGCATACTTCTGCTGGTGCAGGAAGAAGCCAGTGGCCCGTCGCACAACCTCGATGCCGAGGAACTAGTGGAGAGCCCCCAAGTCCTTGAGGGCGAACTCAGTGCCGAGGCGAGCTGTGAGCTGCTGAAGGAGCGCTGGCGAAGAGGTAGTCAGGATGATGTCGTCGACGTACAGGAGGAGGTACGCGGTGGCGGGACCCTGGTGATAAACAAACAGGGAGGCATCGGACCGCGTGGACCGGAACCCCTGCTGCTGAAGGAAGGCCGTGATCCGCTGGTACCGGGCCCGAGGCGCCTGCTTCAGCCCTTAAAGAGAACGGGAGAGCAAGCACACGTGGTCCGGATAGTCGGTGTCGACGAAACCAGTAGGCTGCTGACAGAACACCTGCTCGTCGAGATGGCCATGCAAGAAAGCATTAGACACATCGAGCTGGTGGACCGGCCAGGCGCGAGAAACAGCAAGCTGGAGAACAACGTGAACCGTACCCGGTTTGACAACCGGGGCGAAGGTGTCGGTGAAGTCCACGCCGGCACGCTGGCGAAAGCCGCGCACCACCCAACGCGCCTTGTAGCGCTCAAGGGAACCGTCAGGGCGAGTCTTTTGGCGGAAGACCCAGTTGCCAGTGATGACGTTGGCACGGGGAGGCCGCGGAATAAGCTGCCACGCACGGTTGCGCTGCAGGGCGCCAAACTCCTCACGCATTGCAGCTAGCCAGTTTGGATCCCGAAGGGCTGCGCGAGCGGAGGTGGGTAGCGGAGACGATGCCGAGGTGGATGCAGCCCACGCGTACTCGTCCGACGGATAGTGCATGCTGGGACAAAGTGTCCCGGTCCAAGTGGGAGCGACCACATCGGTGAGGGGTGCGGCCGCAGCGATGGGGGCCGCAACAGGGGCTGCGGCGGGGGCCACAGCAAGGGCCGCAACAGGGGCCGCGGTGGGGGAGACCTAGGAGGCCGCTACATTAGGGGCCACGGTGGGAACGGGGGCCGCCAGGGGGAGCCACGGCAACAGGGCCTGTGGGGGCCGCGGCGGGGGCGGCCGAGGGGGCAGCGGCAGTGGCCGCGGCGACAGGGGCCACGGCAGGGGCCGTAGCGAGGGCCGTAGCTTCAGGGGGCACCGGCGCAGGGAGCGCGGGCAGGGCCGACTTCGGGGCATGGCTGGGCGGTCCGCCAAAGGTGGGGGCAGGGGCGAACCGAGCTGCTGGAGACGCCGAAGGTGACGGTACCTGCTGAAACGGGAACACTAGCTCATCAAAGTACACATGCCGCGAAGTGACAACGCAGTGGGACACTGGATCATAGCCCCGGAAACCTGTGGTGTTGGGAGGATAACCAAGAAAAATGCAAGGAAGTGACCGGGGTGCGAGTTTGTGAGGAGCAGTGGACGCGGTCCTAGGGTAACAGAGACACCCAAAGATGCGAAGACCATCATAAGATGGAACCGCACCGAAGTGGAGCTGGTGAGGAGTGTAGTTCCAGCGGGAATGACAGGGGCGAATATTAATGAGGAGCTTGGCGGTCGCAAGCGCGTCCGGCCAGAACCGAGGAGGCACGTAGGAGTGGAAGAGCAACATGCGGACACAGTCATTAAGAGTGCGAAGGACGTGCTCGGCGCCACCGTTCTGCTGGGACGTGTGATAACCCACAAGTATATATAGGGGATCACAACAGTTTTCGAGGGTAGAGTATTCAACCCAAATTTGTTGATTCGACACAAGGGGAGCCATAGAATATTCTCAAGTATTAGCAGCTGAGTTGTTAATTCAACCACACCTGGAAACTTAATATCTGCAGCAAAGTATTTAATAGTGGTAACAGTAGAAAAAGGTAACAGTAGCAAAAGTAATGTTTTTTGGTATTTTGTAGTGATGATAGCAATAGAAACGGAAAAGTAAATAAGTGAAGAACAATATATGGAAAGCTCGTAGGCAATGGATCAGTGATGGAGAATTATGCCGGATGCGATTCATCATGTAATAGTCATAACCCAGGGTGACACAGAACTAGCTCCAGTTCATTGATATAATGTAGGCATGTATTCCGAATATAGTCATACGGTGCTTATGGAAAAAAAACTTGCATGACATCTTTTGTCCTACCCTCCGTGGCAGCGGGGTCCTTACGAAACCTAAGGGATATTAAGGCCTCCTTTTAATAGAGTGCCGGAACAAAGCATTAACACATAGTGAATACATGAGCTCCTCAAACTAAGGTCATCACTGGTAAGTATCCCGATTATTGTCACTTCGGGGTTAACGGATCATAACACATAATAGGTGACTATAGACTTGCAAGATAGGATCTAGAACTCTCATATATTGATGAAAACATAATAGGTTCAGATCTGAAATCATGGCACTCCGGCCCTAGTGACAATCATTAAGCATAGCAAAGTCATAGCAACATCAATCTCAGAACATAGTGGATACTAGGGATCAAACCCTAACAAAACTAACTCGATTACATGATAGATCTCATCCAACCCATCACCGTCCAGCAAGCCTATGATGGAATTACTCACGCATGGCGGTGAGCATCATGAAATTGGTGATGGAGGATGGTTGATGATGACGATGGCGACAGATTCCCCTCTCCGGAGCCCCGAACGGACTCCAGATCAGCCCTCCCGAGAGGTTTTAGGGCTTGGCGGCGGCTCCGTATCATAAAATGCGATGAATTCTTCTCTCTGATTTTTTTTCTCCCCGAAACAAAATATATAGAGTTGGAGTTGAGGTCGGAGGAGCTCCAGGGGGGCCACGAGGTAGGGGGCGCGCCCCCCACCCTCGTGGACAGGTGGTGGCCCCCCTGGTCTTCATCTTTTGCAAGGATTTTTTATTATTTCCGAATAGATGTTCCGTGAAGTTTCAGGTCATTCCGAGAACTTTTGTTTCTGCACATAAATAACACCATAGCAAGTCTGCTGAAAACAACATTAGTCCGGGTTAGTTCCATTCAAATCATGCAAGTTAGATTCTAAAACAAGGGCAAAAGTGTTTGGAAAAGTAGATACGTCAGGGACGTATCAACTCCCCCAAGCTTAAACCTTTGCTTGTCCTCAAGAAATTCAGTTGACAAACTGAAAGTGATAAAGAAAAACTGTTACAAACTATGTTCGCTCTTGTTGTTGTAAATATATAAAGCCAGCATTCAAGTTTTCAGCAAAGATTATGACTAACCACATTCACAATAACGCTTAGGTCTCAAGTTTACTCATATCAATGGCATAATCAACTAGCAAGCAATAATAATAAATCTCGGATGACAACACTTTCTCAAAACATTCATAATATGATATAACAAGATGGTATCTCGCTAGCCCTTTCTGAGACCGTAAAACATAAATGCAGAGCACCTTTAAAGATCAAGGACTGACTAGACATTGTAATTCATGGTAAAAGAGATCCAGTCAAGTCATACTCAATGTAAACTAACAATAATGAATGCAAATGACAGTGGTGCTCTCCAACTGCTGCTTTTTAATAAGAAGATGATGACTCAACATGAAAGTAGATAGATAGGCCCTTCGTAGAAGGAAGCAGGGATTTGTAGAGGTGCTAGAGCTCGGTTTTGAAATAGAGATGAATAATATTTTGAGCAGTATACTTTCATTGTCAACATAACAACCAAGAGATGGCAATATCTTCCATGCTACACACATTATAGGCGGTTCCCAAACAGAATGGTAAAGTTTATACTCCCCCTCCACCAACAAGCATCAATCCATGGCTTGCTCGAAACACCGAGTGACTCCAACCAACAAGAGTCCCAGGGAGAGTTTTGTTTGCAATTATTTTGATTTGATTTGCATAAAGCATGGGACTAGGCATTCCAGTTACCAGCCACTTTCTCGTGAGTGAGGAGCGGAGTCCACTCCTCTTGAGAATAACCCGCCTAACATGGAAGATACGGACATCCCTAATTGATACATGAGCTATTCGAGCATACAAAACGGGATATTTATTTGAAGGTTTAGAGTTTGGCACATACAAATTTACTTGGAACGGCAGGTAGATACCGTAAATAGGTAGGTATGGTGGACTCATATGGCATAACTTTGGGGTTTATGGAGTTGGATGCACAAGAAGTATTCCCGCTTAGTACAGGTGAAAAAGGCTAGAAAAAGACTGGGAAGCGACCAGCTAGAGAGAGACAACAGTCATGAACTTGCATTAAAATTAATCAACACCGAATGCAAGCATGAGTAGGATATAATCCACCATGAACATAAATATCGTGAAGGCTATGTTGATTTTGTTTCAACTACATGTGTGAACATGCGCCAAGTCAAGTCACTTAAATCATTCAGAGGAGGATACCACCCTATCATACCACATCACAACCATTTTAATAGCATGTTGGCACGCAAGGTAAACCATTATAAGCTCCTAGATAATCAAGCATGGCACAAGAAACTATGATCTCTAGTTGTCATTGCAAACATGTTTATTCATAATGGGCTGAATCAGGAGCGATGAACTAATCATATTTACAAAAACAAGAGAGGTCGAGTTCATACTAGCTTTTTTCATCTCATTCAGTCCATCATATATTTTCATAATTGCCTTTCACTTGCACGATCGAATAGTGTGAATAATAATAATAGTGCACGTGCATTGGATTAAGATGGAATATGCAAGCATTCAATAAACAGGAGAAGACAAGGCAATATGGGCTCTTTTGTCAGATCAACAATAATGCATATAAGAGCTACTTCAAAAATTTAATTATGGTCTTCTCCTATTGACCCCAAAGAAAAGAAAAGAAATAAAACTATTTACACGGGAAAGCTCCCAACAAGCAAAAGAAGAACAGGAAATCTTGTTGGGTTTTCTTTTTAATTACTACTACAAGCATGGAAAGTAAACTAATTAAAAGCTACAACTAATTTTTTTGGTTTTTCTTAAGGTTTATCAAACACACAAAAAGAAAGTATAAAAGGGAAATAAACTAGCATGGATATTACAGTGAAAAAGTATGAGCACCGACATCCACCAATGAGTGTGTGAACATGAATATAATGTCGGTGAGGAATGCGTACTTCCCCAAGCTTAGGCTTTTGGCCTAAGTTGTTCTATGGCCATGGTTGGCCTGGCGGATATCCATAATAATAGTTGGGGTCGTACTGCGATGAAGAAGACTCTGATTGCCACTGGTTGGCAATCATCTCCAGATCCCAATGGTGATTAGACTATTGTGGAGGATCAACTTGTGGTTCCGACTCTGGCTCTGTGGCTGATGTAGGGTTCCAGTAGGCGTGAATAGCCTCTAACGGAACAAGGTACTAGCCTGAAGATAAATCAAACAAGGAAGGAGCAGGCAGGGTAATAGTCTCAGGATGATGTTTATGAAAGAACAATTTGTATTTAAGCTCCCCTTCCCTATTCTTACCAATAAAATCATGTGCCACCGTACTCTTATAATCTAAATAAACACGAGGCAGCAATTTTTCTTCCTTCTCATAATGCCTAATAGGTATGTTAAATGTGCAGTTAGGCGTGAAGCATAGATGTCTCCAAAGATGGGGCCCTTTGTACGGTTCATACTTAACCGTTTAGCAATAATACTGACCATACTAACAGAGTTATCACTGAATAAACCATGGAACAAAATAATAATATCAGGAACACTAAGGTTTCCACAGTTTCCACGACCAATTAAGCAACGACTAGCAAATATTGCAAAATAGCGTAAAACAGGAAAATGTATGCTAGTGATTCATGCATCGGAAACCTTCCTCGTTTCCCCTACAGTGATGGTATCAATAAACCCATCCACATCCCCGCGATGTGGTTCCTCTGTCATGCCGTCGACAGGGATCAAGCAAACCCGACAAAAATCATAAAGTGACATCTTCATAACCACATCATATAAATGAAACTCTACTGAAGGAGGTGATTCCCTAGGATAATAGTAGAAGTTTTGCACAAAAGTATTGGTGAGTAAGAGATACTGTTCGCGTTGGTCGTGAGGAAGTCGGTGAGGCCTACATTCTTAGCCAATTCATAAAAATCCTCATAAATCCCAGTTGCTCTCAAGAATTTATCAGAGGGCCATTCACACGGCCTAACCTCTGCGGTGCGAGGCAAATTATATTTGGGTTTCTGTGCATCTTCATTTTGCTTTTCCCTTGAGCTTCGGCTCGATGAGCCCCTCAAAAATGTCTTTATCATTTTCTGAAAAATTCTGAAATTTTTAGTAACTTCAAAATAAAAGTAAACCAAACTCAATAATATTGATAGCAACTACTCCTACAAGTGCCTAGGGCCTATATCATGCATCAAAACTACTTTTGTCGATATAAATTTCACATGCAAGCTCAAGAACAGGGTCACCTAAGAAGCAAACATTTGCAATGAATAAAGCACTAGAACAGAAACTAATTGGACCAATGGAAGAGTCACATACCAAGGAACAATCTCCCCAAGCAGTTTTGTTAGAGGTGCTTTGAGCAAGGAGATCGAAAATGGCAGCAAAATGAGCTTGGACTCGGGTATGAACTTGATATTCGTGTTTGGGGGAGGAAGAAGGAGTGTGTGGGTGAACGGATAAGTGGAGGAGGGCCACCGTGGGCCCATTAGGCAGGGGGCGCGCCCAGGGGGGTAGGGCGTGCCCTCCACCCTCGTGGGTAGGTGGGTGACCCCCCTGCTGTGTTCTCAGTACCAAATATTCTCAAATATTCTAGAAAAAATCATATTTAAATTTCAGGGCATTTGGAGAACTTTTATTTTCGGGGTATTTTTATATTGCACGGATAATCAGATAATAGACAGAAAAATACTATTTTTATTTTATTTAAAATAAATAATAGAAAGTAAAAGTGGGGTACATAAGGTTGTGCCTTCTACTTTCATCCATCTCATGATCATCAAAAGGAATCCACTAACAAGGTTGATCAAGTCTTGTTAACGAACTCATTCCGAATAACATGGAACCAGAGAAATTTCGAATAACACTATGTTACCTCAACGGGGATATGCACATCCCCAATAATAAGAATATCATATTTCTTCTTGACAGTAGGAAGAGGAAATTCAAAACTTTCAAATATAATCGATGGACATTTTCCAATAGAGTTGATACTATGAACTTGAGGTTGTTTCCTCGGAAAGTGTACCATATGCTCATTACCATTAACATGAAAAGTGACATTGCCTTTAGTGCAATCAATAACAACCCCTGCAGTGATCAAGAAAGGTCTTCCAAGAATAATAGACATACTATCGTCCTCGGGAATATCAAGAATAACAAAGTCCATTAAAATAGTAACGTTTGCAACTACAACAGGCACATCCTCACAAATACCGACAGGTATAGCAGTTGATTTATCAGCCATTTGCAAAGATATTTCAGTAGGTGTCAACTTATTCAAATCAAGTCTAGGATATAAAGAGAGAGGCATAACACTAAGACCGGCTCCAAGATCACATAAAGCAGTTTTAACATAGTTTCTTTTAATAGAGCATGGTATAGTGGGTACTCCTGGATCTCCAAGTTTCTTTGGTATTCCACCCTCAAAAGTATAATTAGCAAGCATGGTGGAAATTTCAGCTTCCGGTATCTTTCTTTTATTAGTAACAATATCTTTCATATACTTAGCATAAGGATTCATTTTGAGCATATCTATTAATCGCATACGCAAAAAGATAGGTCTAATCATTTCAGCAAAGCGCTCAAAATCCTCATCATCCTTTTTCTTGGATGGTTTGGGAGGAAAAGGCATGGGTTTCTGAACCCATGGTTCTCTTTCTTTACCATGTTTCCTAGCAACAAAGTCTTTCTTATCATAACGTTGATTCTTTGATTGTGGGTTAATCAAGATCAACAATAGGTTCAATTTCTATATCATTATCATTACTAGGTTGAGCATCATCATGAACATTATTATTAGCATTATCGCTAGTTTCAGGTTCATTACCAGATTGTGTTTCAGCATCAGAAATAGAAATATCATTTGGATTCTCAGGTGTTTCAGTGATAGGTTTACCAGAAGCATGCAAAGTCCTATCATTTTTCTTTTTCTTCCTATTAGAAGGACTAGGTGCATCTACATTATTTATCTGATAATCTTGCTCAATTCTCTTAGGATGGCCTTCAGGATACAAGGGTTCTTGAGTCATTCTACCACCTCTAGTCATAACTCTAACAGCATTATCATTATTCTTACTATTCAATTCATTGAGCAAATCATTTTGCGATTTAAGTACTTGTTCTATTTGAGTGGTAACCATAGAAGCATGTTTACTAATAAGTTTAAGTTCACCTTTGACATTAGCCATATAATCACCCAAGTGCTCAAGGATATTTGAATTGTGTTTCAATTGTCTACCAAAATAAGCATTGAAGTCTTCTTCCTTAACCATATATTTATCAAACTCATCTAAGCATTGTCTAGCAGACTTATAACGAGGGATATTACCTTCATCAAATCTATAGAGAGAATTTACCTTTACTACCTGTGTCGGGTTATCAAGACCACGAGTTTCTTCAATAGGTGATGGATCAAGATCATATGTTTCTTCAACAGGCGGTAAATTAATACTGTGTATTTCTTCAATAGGAGGCAAATTCTTAACATCTTTAGCTTTAGTACCCTTTTCTTTCATAGGTTTCTTTGCCTCTTGCATATCTTCGGGACTGAGGAATAGATTACCTCTCTTCTTCGGAGTTGGTTTAGGAATAGGCTCAGGAACTGGCTCAGGAGCTGGTTCAGGAAGTGTCCAATTATTTTCATTTGCCAACATATTATTCAATAGAATTTCAGCTTCATCCGGCGTTCTTTCCCTGAAAACAGAACCAGCACAACTATCCAGGTAATCTCTGGAAGCATCGGTTAGTCCATTATAAAAGATATCAAGTATTTCATTTTTCTTAAGAGGATGATCAGGCAAAGCATTAAGAAACTTGAGAAGCCTCCCCCAAGCTTGTGGGAGACTCTCTTCTCCAATTTTCACAAAATTATATGTATCCCTTAAAGCAGCTTGTTTCTTATGAGCAGGGAAATATTTAGCACAGAAGTAAATAAATCATATCCTAGGGACTACGCACACAACCAGGATCAAGAGAATTAAACCATATCTTAGCATCACCCTTTAATGAGAATGGAAATATGTTAAGGATATAAAAGTAGCGAGTTCTCTCATCTTTAGTGAACAGGGTAGCTATATCATTTAATTTAGTAAGATGTGCCACAACAGTTTCAGATTCATAGCCATGAAAAGGATCAGATTCAACCAAAGTAATTATACCAGGATCAACAGAGAATTCATAATCCTTATCGGTAACACAGATAGGTGAAGTAGCAAAAGCAGGGTCAGGTTTCATCCTAGCATTTAGAGATTGCTTATTCCATTTAGCTAATAACCTCTTAAGTTTGTATCTATCTTTGCAAGCTAAAATAGCTAAAGAAGCTTCTTTATCAAAAACATAACCCTTAGGAATAACAGGTGAATCTTCATCATCACTTTCATCAGTATTATCAGATTCAATATTTCCATTCTCTCTAGCCCTAGCAAGTTGTTCATCAAGAAATTCACCAAGTGGCACAGTAGTATCAAGCATAGAAGTAGTTTCATCATAAGTATCATGCATAGCAGAAGTGGCATCATCAATAACATGCGACATATTAGAATGAATAGCAGAAGCAGGTTTAGGTGTCGCAAGCTTACTCAAACAGAAGGTGAATCAAGTGCAGAGCTAGATGGCAGTTCCTTACCTCCCCTCGTAGTTGAGGGATAAATCTTAGTTTTTGGATCGCCCAAGTTCTTCATAAAGATAAGCAGATATAAATCCCAAGTGACTCAAAGAATAGAGCTATGCTCCCCGGCAACGGCGCCAGAAATAGGTCTTGATAACCCACAAGTATAGGGGATCGCAATAGTTTTCGAGGGTAGAGTATTCAACCCAAATTTATTGATTCTACACAAGGGGAGCCAAAGAATATTCTCAAGTATTAGCAGCTGAGTTGTCAATTCAACCACACCTGGAAACTTAATATCTACAGCAAAGTATTTAGTAGCAAAGTAATATGATAGTAGTGGTAACGGTAGCAAAAGGTAACAGTAGCAAAAGTAATGTTTTTGGTGTTTTGTAGTGATGATAGCAATAGCAACAGAAAAGTAAATAAGAGAAGAACAATATATGGAAAGCTCGTAGGCAATGGATCAGTGATGGAGAATTATGCCGGATGCGGTTCATCATGTAACAGTCATAACCTAGGGTGACACAGAACTAGCTCCAGTTCATTGATATAATGCAGGCATGTATTCCGAATATAGTCATACTTGCTTATGGAAAAGAACTTGCATGACATCTTTTGTCCTACCCTCCCGTGGCAGCGGGGTCCTTACGGAACCTAAGGGATATTAAGGCCTCCTTTTAATAGAGTGTCGGAACAAAGCATTAACACATACTGAATACATGAACTCCTCAAACTACGGCCATCAACGGTAAGTATCCCGATTATTGTCATTTCGAGGTTAACGGATCATAACACACAATAGGTGACTATAGGCTTGCAAGATAGGATCTAGAACTCTCATATATTGATGAAAACATAATAGGTTCAGATCTGAAATCATGGCACTCGGGCCCTAGTGACAAGCATTAAGCATAGCAAAGTCATAGCAACATCAATCTCAGAACATAGTGGATACTAGGGATCAAACCCTAACAAAACTAACTCGATTACATGATAGATCTCATCCAACCCATCACCGTCCAGCAAGCCTACGATGGAATTACTCAAGAAGGGCGGTGAGCATCATGAAATTGGTGATGGAGGATGGTTGATGATGACAATGGCGACGGATTCCCCTCTCCGGAGCCCCGAACGGACTCCAGATCAGCCCTCCCGACAGGTTTTAGGTTTTGGCGGCGGCTCCGTATAGTAAAACGCAATGAATTCTTCTCTCTGATTTTTTTCTCTCTGAAACAAAATATATAGAGTTGGAGTTGAGGTCAGAGGAGCTCCAGAGGGTCCATGAGGTAGGGGGCGCGCCCCCCACCCTCGTGGAATGGTGGTGGGCCCCCTGGTCTTCATCTTTTGCAAGGATTTTTTATTATTTCCGAATAGATGTTCCGTGAAGTTTTAGGTCATCCCGAGAACTTTTGTTTCTGCACATAAATAACACCATAGCAATTCTGTTGAAAACAGCGTCAGCCCGGGTTAGTTCCATTCAAATCATGCAAGTTAGAGTCCAAAACAAGGGCAAAAGTGTTTGGAAAAGTAGATACATCAGAGACGTATCAACATGTAGGGGCATGTGAGGAGAAAGATGGTGTCGTGGGACGCAAGTAAATTGCGGACGGCGACATTGTCAAACTCCTTGCCTTTGTCAGTTTGCAAGGCGAGGATGGGACGACCGAACTGTGTGGTGACATATGAATAAAAGGTTGTGAGTGTGGCAAGAGCGTCGGACTTGCGACGGAGAGGGAATGTCCACACATAATGAGAAAAAACCATCCAATATCACTAGATAATATAAATAGCTCGTGTTGCTAGCAACCGGGGACGTCCAAACATCACTATGAAATAGCTGAAACGGAAAGGTGGAAATGTTTGTAGACTCGCTAAAGGGAAGACGAACATGCTTGCCAAGACGGCAAGCCTCACAAGTATGATCGTCGACTTTATTACATGAGAAAGAAAAACTCTGAAGAATCTGATGCAAGACGGGCATGCCAAAGATCGACATTGGCGGCGAAGGCGACGGAACGACGGGTGGTGGTGGCGCCGGAGGGGTGCAATAGGTAAAGCTCGTCTGGGCTGTCACATCGGTGGAGTACCATCCGTGTATGGGCATCCTTCACAGAAAAACCGATGTCGTCAAATTCAATGGTGATAGGGTTCTCACGAGCAAGGCGACGAACAGAAACAAGATTAGTAACTAAGTCAGGAGACACAACAACATTAGACATATGGACAGGAGTAGAAGTAGACGGAAAAGACATATGACCGACATGTGTAATGGGTAGGGGGAACCGTTACCAACGGTGATACGGGTGGGAGTATGAACGGGAGTGGCAGCCGTGAGGTTACCGGGATGAGCAGTCATGTGAGCGGTGGCGCCCGAGTCCATGTACCAGTCACCACCACCACCATAAGAGCTCGGTGACGGGGCGGAGTGCAGGGAGGCGAGCAGGGCCAGGTCCCACGGCGACGGTACCTGAGGAGGGTAAAACCCTCCGTAGGCCGGCGCGAGAGCTGCACCGAAAGCCGACGCGGCGGTGGCGCCGTAGGCGGGCGCGGCCCCGTAGGCGGGCACAGGCGGGGGGGTGGCACCGTAGCCGCTGTAGGGAGCGGCGTTCTGCGCGGCGAAGAGAGCCTGGTGGCCCACCGGGCGAGGCCCAAGGATGCCTGAAGCAGGAGCTCGAGGAACCGGCATCGAGTACGCGTAGACGACGCTGGTGCACAGGTTGGTGTCGTACGTCCATGGGGGAGTCACCTGCTGCTGCTGCTGACGTGCCCCCCCCCCTGTCGCCTGTTGCTACTTGCGGCCGCCCCCGCGGCGGTTGCCGCGACGCCCGCCGCCCGGCTGCTGGGGGGCAACGGGAGGGGAAATTACCCCGGAGGCGCGGGGGGCGGCGGCTGCTGGCGCGGCGCGGGTGGGGCGGCCGGTGGAGGGGCACCACGGGAGGTGCCGGCGGCGAGGGCGTGATGCTGCACACGCTTCTTGACCCTCTTCATCCGGCGCTCTTCCAACCGCAAGTACGCCACAAACTTGGGGAAGGAGGGCTCCGGCATCAAGGTGAGGTTGGAGGCGGCGTTGCCGAAGTCCTCGTTGAGGCCGACGGTGAGTGTGCTGAGGAGGAGGTCGTCAATCCACCTTGGCTCCATTGTCACGGAGCTCATCCGCCAACGTCTTCAGACGGCGGCAATAGTCATCAATGGACTGTTCACCCTGGTGACGGTCAAAAAATTCCTGCTGCAAAAAAATGCGGCGCTGAAGCTTGTTGTCGGTGAAGAGGCCGTTCAGCTTGACCCACATGGCACGGGCGTCGTCGCCGGTGCTCACGGCCGTGTGGAACAAGTCCTTGGAGATGATGGTGAAGAACCACTAGATGATCGTGGCGTCGATCGCGGTCCACTCGGCGTCGTCCACCATGGGGCGGGAGTCCACGGTGCCATCCACATGATCCACGAGGTTGTTCTTGCGGAAGAACAGCAAGAAGTACGTTTTCCACGCGAAGTACGTGGAGTTGGAGGCGTCGAGGACCACGGGGACGAGGCGTCGAGGACCACGGGGACGAGGCGTCGAGGACCACGGGGACGCGTGCATGAACATTGATGTCACGAATCTCAGCAGGGTCGACAGTGAAGGGGTTGGAGTAGGTGGAGGTGTTGGACGACATGACTGTGAGGTCGTGGGGAGGGAGGCAGCGCGGCTGGGGAGAAGTGGCGCGGCGGTGCAGGGCGGGTGGCGAAGCTTGGGGAGAAGCGGCGCGGCTGTGGAGGGCGGGCGGCGCGGCGGGAGGGCGGTGCGGGGTGGAGGGGAGGGCGCGCGGGGAGGAGAAGGCGCGCGGGGAGGAGGTACGCCGCCGCCACCAAATCTACAGGATGTCGTACGCCCGCGCTGCCTGCACTGCCGACTGGTACGAACCGATCCATATGTGGCAGTGGGTTTCATGGTCCGTAACCTCGGCCACCCACGCCCCCCACACCTGGCGCTGCACACCGAGGTACCTCCACTATGGCGCCGGCGGTGACGATAGGTCCGGGAACCGGCAGTAGGACCTGCCGCCATTACCTCAGGCTTGGGATGTCTGCATGTGGTAGCATGAATTAGTGCATCTAGTCAGCGGCGGGGACCTACGGCGGCAGGATCCGGCTATTTGGGTGGTGGGGTGGCGCCGGAGTGGATGTGGGGTGCTTCGGCGGCTGCGAAAAGGATGAAATTGAGCGGTGGGAGGGAAAAAAATTAGCCCGGCGGTGGACGACCGGAGGAGCAAAACCGGAATTTCACTCCTCTAACCCCTTTTAGTGGATCGGTTTGATATACTCTTAGATTGTTAAACTAAAACTACGTCTGGTAACTTTGGTACATCCGTGAATATTGGAATGTTGCATAGAAGAGAAGGGCGCATGAAAAAAATATTTCTAGAATCTAAAACCATTACAGTAATTTGGAACCTACCATGTTCTTACTTCAAATATGAACGGACTATTTGGGCTAAGTACGAAAGTGTAACATCCCAAATTTTCAATTTGGAATGTTATACAGTAGGTCATCATGCATATCATATTTTATTTGCTTTTGGTTTTGATCCTAGAAAATCCTAAGCAACTCAAGGACCCACGGAGAGAGAGTTGGGGATTTCGTTATTTACATATTTGAGTTTTCTCAAATTATGTAAACAGGATCATTTGATTTTATTTATTTTATCATCAATTATTTCTATTACAAAAATATGAGAGAGGGAATAAAATGACTTTCCCAAAATATAGAAATATTGAGGATTTAATAAAAAATCAAATAAGATTTATTTTAGAGTTTTTCGGTATTTTTATTTGAATTTAGGAAAAATGCGCGTTTTTCAAAGTTGTAGTTTGGGCCTAGATAAATGTTCACTTTATCGGGCTTGATTTTAGAAACTCGGACTAATTTATTTCGTGATTTTTGGAGTCCGTTTAGTATTTCTTTTTATTTTTCTTCCGAGCGGATTTATAAAAAAAACACGTAACCGACTACGGGCCGTACCCGGCCAGGAAACCTCCGCCCGGGGCCTTTATATAGCGCCCGAGCCGGCCCGAGAGGAGAGCAGCCGACAGCCCCGGAAACCCTAACCCTAATCCGCCCCGTCGCCGCCTCTAGCCGCCGCCGCCGCCCGCCGGAGTTGCGCGCCTTTCGAGGTTCGCCGCCGCCTCGTTTTCCAAGCTGTTTTTTTTTTAAAAAAAATTCTGTTCGTCGTTTTTCTTTTTCGTCGGATTTTCGCGGTTATTTTCTGATCGCGATTTCTGATCCGATTTTCGTTTTAGTATAACTTTTCGCTCGTTTATCGGAATCAGGCGATTCAAGCGCCTGGAGTTTCGTCTCGAAACCCTCTTTCCGAATAATCAACTTAAACAAGTTTTTGTTACTGTAAAATTTGCCCTAGATCCAGATTACTAGAACGAAGTTGTTTTCTTTCGCCGTTTGATTTCTTTTGCTTCGTTCGATTTGATTCTTTTTGCCAACCAGGGTTCTTAAGTTGAACTTTCTGGTTAGATCTTCTATTTGAGTTTTACCTGTGCATTAGATGAGTACTTATTGTATGCTTGTGTTTGTCTGTGATAGAATACCTGGAGTGCGCCGCCTGTTACGTTGAATCTCTAGGTTACGCGGATCATCAGCAAGGCAAGTAACACTTTGATCATACTTTTTTCTACAACCCAGTTTTATTGCATTAGATCAATCCTCACACATTGCATGAATAGGATCTAATTAAATTGTAGGATGGGAAGTAGATGAGGTAGTACCTATTACCTGTTTATTATCAAACCTTTGGGAGTTACTTCTACGTTTGCTTATTATGCCATGCTATGCTAGTAGACGTGGATTGGGTGAGTGAAATCCATGACAGATGTGAGATTGATAATTAATGGTTTATCTAAGGTGGCAACTTAAACACACATCTGGGTGGATTGAGGCACCTGGGGTTTCCAGGACTTGCCTGTTTTCTTTGGACCGCCACCCAGGCTCAAAGGGGTCATGAGATTATTCATACTAGAAACTTCCGTGTGCAGCCACAAACCATTATGGGCTCTGGCATAGTTGACTAAGTTGTGTGAACTATGACAGTGGTAGACTAGCAGATGTAGGGGATGTAGGTGGTACGGTCTACCAGATCGTAAGGTGCTAGCGCTTCTGAAAGACTATGTCTCGGTCATCCGTTTCTCAAACACCCTGTAGTGCGAGAAACCAAACGGAGGCGATCGAGTCTTGTGGGGAAAAGTGCGCAAACCTCTGTAGAGTGTAACAAACTAATCATGATTAGTCGTGTCCCCGGTTATGGACATCTTGAGTATCTAGTACTTGGATTATCATGTGAATCTCAACATGTTACTCTAAATTAATTTTGATGGGTTTTATTGATGTTACTTAATTGGGATTGAGGATGCTATCAACCATTCTCAATGTTTAACAACCACCATGGTAGTAATTAATTTTATTCCTTTGAAGTAGGGAAAAATTGGCTTTACGCAAAAACAGTAACCATAGAGCTTTCCATCAGCCAAATATGCATATAGTATAGTTGTTGCATTTCCATTACTCTCTATGTGTTACCTTGCCAGCATATTCCATGTGCTGACCCGTTTCGGGCTGCAACGTTAATGTTGCAGACTTTTCAGACGACGATTAAGGAGTTTTAGGTCGTGGTTGTATACTCAGTGATGCCGTTGGAGTTGATGGACTCACTTATCTTCCAAGCTTTCCGCTGTTATCGTTATTAGATGGCCTTAAGCCATACTTATTGTAATAAGTTCTCTTTTGAGACACACGATGTAATAAGTGTGTGATTGCTACTCTGCTATAAATCCTCCGAGTACTGTGTGGCGTCAGCATTACTGATCCAAGGATGACACCGGAGCACAGAGATGAGACTGTTTGAGGTCTGGTCGCTATAGAGATGGTATCAGAGCACACGCTGACTGTAGGACATGGCCACTAAGCTAAAGACCTAGATCACTACTCACTCTCTTCTCTTCTGACTTCTCATCTTTTCTACTCTTTAGGATGATGGATGCAAGGAACAAGTTCACCCAACCGGATGAAGATACACCCTTTGGACGCCACTTGAAGGAAGTCACTAGATACCTGAACATAGGAATACCAAGCTTCACGGGAACTTACAACACCACTTTACCTGAAGAAGAGCGCTGGATGATTCAAGTTCAAGTTCCAGGAAGGACGTTCATGCCAGTCACTGAGCCCATAGAGTTTTCTTTTGATGCCCCAACTTGGAGTCTAGGAAAGAGCATGGCAGTTCACATCGCCATGGGACGCATTGGAGAAGTCTACCGCAAGTATCTTAAGGATACTATCTACCAGATTTGTGGGTGCCGAGATGAACACTGGGAGATGATCAGCACCAGGAAAGATAGATCAATTGCAGCTTTTATTCAGGAGTTAAACCAGCACATTCGACGCCAGGAGAATCAGATGTGCACCGACATGATAGATCTGAAGAAGGCTAAGACTAGAATCAAGGAACTGGAGGAAGAACTCAAGGCTACACATGAAGATTATGAAGAAGAAATTGAAGTATTGGTGGGTAAGAATGCCGATCTAACAAAGAAGATTGGCATATTTATGGGAGGCCCGACACCAATAGATGAAGACGAGGAACCCAAGGAGATTAGCCCGGAAGACTACATCACCATCGACGGCACCGACTCGGAGCAAGATAGTAGTGATGATGACTATGTGGATGAAGCAGGAGCAGATATCATGGAGTCTACCACCGTAGAATATTTCTAGTAGACCACCTCATCAGTAGTAGTAGTCCACCATGTAAATATAGTAGTCCGAGCACTTTTGCGATAGTTAGACCGATTGTATGCCTTTGTTTGATTGATTGAAGTGAAATGTGTGCTTTTGCCTCATGTGCATATGGGTAGTGTTTTCCCTTTAGACCCCCTCTATTCTTATATCTCATCTTTTCTAAACCCTCAGATGCCTCCGAGACGTGACCCCGGATTTGCCTTTCCGCCGGAGCTCACCCAGTTGATCCAGCAGCAGAACACCTTGATGTAGTTGCTAGTTCAGAATCAGAATCAAGGGAACAACAACAACCACCCACCACCACCACCACCTGTTGACCACTTAGCCTGTTTTCTTAGGCTGAATCCGTCGGTGTTTTCCAGTAGCACCGAGCCGATAGTAGCAGATGATTGGCTCCGCAAGATAGCTAGGGAGCTGACCACAGCAGGATGCACAGATGTGGAGAAGGTTAAGTTTGCCGCACATCAGTTAGAAGGACCCGCAGCATCTTGGTGGGAGAATTTCACAGCCACCTTCCCAGTCGACACTGTCACATGGGACCAGTTTCAGCAGGCTTTTCATACTGCCCATGTTTCAGCAGGAGCAATGGCCATGAAGAAGCGTGAGTTTCGTAACTTGCGCCAGGGAGGACGGACAGTTGGCCAGTATGTGGAGGAGTTTAGTAAGCTAGCACGTTATGCCCCAAATGACGTTGCTACGGATGCAGCTAAGCAGGAGAAATTCCTGGAAGGACTGAATGATGAGTTGAGTATGCAGTTGATGGTAGCCACCTTCAACAACTACCAGGAGTTGGTAGATCATGCTCTTATGATTGAAGGTAATCAGCAGCAAATTGAGAACCGCAAGAGGAAGTATGGACAAGGAAAGTATAATTCAGGAGCTCAGCAGAAGCCACGTTTTACCCCTAGGCCAGGAGGACATTTTCAGCATACCCATAGAGTAGGTAGCTCGCACAATCACAATGGCACCAAGAATGGTAATGGGAATGGAGGAAGTAATGGACAGAACCGCAGCACCCCATCAACCCCAGCCAAGAAGGACTTGAGCCACGTCACTTGCTATAAGTGTTCGAAGCCAGGACATTATGCAAATGAATGTCCTGAAGGCCAAAATGGCAATGGAAGTTCTGGAAAGAAGCCGAACCCTTTCAACAGGGGACAGGTGAACCACGTTAATGTGGAGGAGGTTGAAGCTCAGCCCGATGCAGTATAGGTAAGTTTTTGGTTAAGTCATTTACTGCACTCGTTCTTTTTTATACTGGTGCATCGCATTCATACATCTCAAGGGGATTTGTGGATAAGTATAACCCACCAACCCAAGCCCTTAGGTCGCCCATGTTAGTAACCTCGCCAGGAGCAGAGTAGTATGTGGCAAGTCTATGGTGTGATCGGTTACCATTAAGGATTGGTAACTATGTTTTTCCCTCAGACCTAATAGTATTGGAATCTCAAGGATTGGATGTGATATTAGGCATGGATTGGTTATCAAAGTATAAAGGGAATATTGAGTGTTCTAGTAAGTCAATTTTGCTTACCACACCAGAAGGGAGAAGGATCAAGTATGTAGCCCGGCATGTGCCAAAGAGGACACAAGTAAATTCCTTATCAGGAGTTGTGCAGGAGGAAGTACCAGTGGTAAAGGATTTTCCTGATGTATTTCCCGAAGAGTTGCCAGGCATGCCACCGGATAGAGACATTGAGTTTTTGATTGAGCTTTTGCCAGGCACTGGGCCAATATCAAAGAGACCATATAGGATGCCAGCAAAGGATTTGGTGGAAATTAAGGAGCAGATTAAGGAGTTACTGGATGAGGGATATATCCGCCCAAGTTCTTCGCCTTGGGGATCGCCAGTACTTCTAGTGGAGAAGAAGGATGGATCGTTAAGGATGGTTGTTGACTATCGAGGATTGAATGAAGTTACAATCAAGAACAAGTACCCACTACCAATGATCAACGATCTGTTTGATCGATTGCAAGGAGCCAAAGTGTTTTCCAAGATCGATTTGCGATCAGGGTACCATCAGTTGAAGATTCGAGAGCAGGATATACCTAAGACAGCATTCACCACAAGATATGGACTGTATGAGTATACCGTTATGTCATTTGGTCTGACTAACGCGCCTGCCTATTTTATGAACATGATGAACAAAGTGTTTATGGAGTTTTGGATAAGTCTGTTGTAGTGTTCATTGATGATATCCTGGTTTATTCAAAGAATGAAGAGGAGCATAAGGAGCATTTGCGTTTGGTACTTGGAAAGCTCAGAGAACACCAATTATACGCCAAGTTCAGCAAATGTGAGTTTTGGTTGAAGGAAGTAGGATTCCTCGGACACGTTATATCTGGAGAAGGTATAGCAGTAGATCCCGCTAAAGTTGAAACCGTGACCAAGTGGGAAGCACCAACAACAGTTGGAGAGATCCGGAGTTTTCTTGGACTCGCAGGATACTACCGGAGATTTATTGAGAATTTCTCAAAGATTGCAAAGCCTATGACGGAGTTGCTGAAGAAGGATACTAAATTCAAATGGACTGATGAGTGTGAGGCAAGTTTCCAGGAGTTGAAGAAACGTTTGGTTACCTCACCAGTGTTGATTTTGCCAGATCAGACCAAGGATTATGAGATGTATTGCGACGCTTCACGTCGAGGACTTGGAGCAGTGCTTATGCAGGAAGGAAGAGTTGTTTCGTATGCTTCACGACAACTGAAGCCCCACGAGTTGAATTATGCCACGCATGATTTGGAGTTAGCAGCCGTAGTGCATGCATTGAAGACATGGAGACATTTCCTCATTGGAAATCATTGTGAGGTGTACACGGATCATAAGAGTTTGAAGTACATTTTCACACAGAAGGAGTTGAATCTCAGACAAAGGAGATGGTTGGAGCTCATCAAGGATTATGATATGAGATTGCATTACCATCCCGGAAAAGCTAATGTAGTAGCTGATGCATTAAGCCGTAAGAGTCATGTCAATACACTAATGACGGGAGAAATACCCCAGGAGTTAGCAGAAAATTTTCATGAGCTATGTTTGGAAATAGTTCCGAGAGGTTATGTAGCAGCACTAGAAATTCAGTCAACATTGATGGACAGAATCAGGGAAGCTCAGAAAACTGACAAAGAGATTGCCGCTATAAAGGAGAAACTGAGCAAAGGAAAAGCTAAAGGATTTCACGAGGATGAGCATGACACCCTATGGTTTGAAGACCGTGTTTATGTACCCAATGACCCGAAGATCAGAAAGTTGATTCTGCAAGAGGCCCATGATTCATCTTATTCGATTCACCCAGGAAATACCAAGATGTATTTGGATTTGAAGGATATTTTCTGGTGGACCGGAATGAAAAAGGATATTGCGGAGTATGTAGCAGTTTGTGACGTATGTCAGAGAGTAAAGGCAGAGCACCAGAA
Organism: Triticum dicoccoides; assembly: GCF_002162155.2. Taxonomy (NCBI): domain Eukaryota; kingdom Viridiplantae; phylum Streptophyta; class Magnoliopsida; order Poales; family Poaceae; genus Triticum; species Triticum dicoccoides. Next base: position 693,515,401 of record NC_041392.1, on the reverse strand, counting down.
GCCAGCAGGATTGTTGCAACCATTGCTGATACCCGAATGGAAGTGGGATAAGCTAGGCATGGATTTTATCACGGGATTACCAAGGACTCGTTCAGGCTATGACTCGATTTGGGTTGTAGTTGATCGATTGACGAAGGTAGCTCATTTCATCCCAGTAAAGACCACCTACACCAGTGCTAAGTTGGCGAAGATATACATGACCAGGATCGTATGTTTGCATGGAGTTCCGAGGAGCATCGTATCAGATAGAGGAACCCAGTTTACCTCAAAGTTCTGGAAGCAGTTGCATGAGACTTTGGGTACTAGGCTAGAATTTAGTACAGCTTTTCATCCACAAACAGATGGACAGACTGAGAGAGTCAATCAGATTTTGGAGGATATGCTGAGAGCTTGTGCGCTAGATTATGGATCTAGTTGGGACGATAATTTGCCATATGCAGAGTTCTCTTACAATAATAGCTATCAGACCAGTTTGAAGATGGCGCCTTTCGAGGCTTTGTACGGAAGGAGGTGCAGGACACCGTTGTCATGGGACGAAGTTGGAGACCGCTAGTTGTTTGGACCAGATATGATTAAAGAGTCTGAACAGAAGGTGAAGTTGATTCGCGATAGGCTCAAGGTAGCCCAGTCCAGGCAGAAGAGCTAGGCAGATTCTAAACGCAAGGAGACAGTTTACGAAGTTGGAGACAGAGTTTATCTTCGAGTATCCGCACTTCGAGGGATTAAGCGTTTTGGAGTTAAGGGGAAGTTAGCGCCACGATTTGTAGGACCATATCGAGTTTTGGAGCGTATGGGAGAAGTGGCTTACAAGTTGGATTTGCCAGAAGGATTGGCCGGAGTGCATGATGTGTTTCACGTTTCTCAGTCGAAGAAGTGTCACGCAGAGATGGCTGACATACCTTTGAGAGACACAGTGCCATTAGAAGCAATTCAGTTGGATAATAATTTGACCTACGAGGAGAAACCAGTCAAGATTCTCGAGTTTGCCAGCCGAGTTACTCGTAGCAAGGTTATCAAGTTTTGCAAAGTTCAGTGGAGCCACCACATGGAGGATGAAGCCACCTGGGAGCGAGAGGAAGATTTGCTCAAAGACCACCCTCACCTATTTTCTAGCCAACCCGAATCTCGAGGGCGAGATTCATCTTAAGGGGGGTAGGTTTGTAACATCCCAAATTTTCAATTTGGAATGTTATACATTAGGTCATCATGCATATCATATTTTATTTGCTTTTGGTTTTGATCCTAGAAAATCCTAAGCAACTCAAGGACCCACGGAGAGAGACTTGGGGATTTCGTTATTTACATATTTGAGTTTTCTCAGATTATGTAAACAGGATCATTTGATTTTATTTATTTTATCATCAATTATTTCTATTACAAAAATATGAGAGAGGGAATAAAATGACTTTCCCAAAATATAGAAATATTGAGGATTTAATAAAAAATCAAATAAGATTTTTTTCGGAGTTTTTCGGTATTTTTATTTGAATTTAGGAAAAATGCGCGTTTTTCAAAGTTGTAGTTTGGGCCCAGATAAATGTTCACTTTATCGGGCTTGATTTTAGAAACCCGGCAAAATTTATTTTGTGATTTTTTGATTCCGTTTAGTATTTCTTTTTATTTTTCTTCCGAGCGGATTTATAAAAAAATCGCGTAACCAACTACGGGCCGTACCCGGCCAGGAAACCTCCGCCCGGGGCCTTTATATAGAGCCCGAGCCGGCCCGAGAGGAGAGCAGCCGCCAGCCCCGGAAACCCTAACCCTAATCCGCCCCGTCGCCGCCTCTAGCCGCCGCCGCCCGCCGGAGTTGCGCACCTTTCGAGGTTCGCCGCCGCCTCGTTTTCCGTGCTGTTTTTTTTTAAATTCTGTTCGTCATTTTTCTTTTTCGTCGGATTTTCGCGGTTATTTTCTGATCGCGATTTCTGATCCGATTTTCGTTTTAGTATAACTTTTCGCTCGTTTATCGGAATCAGGCGATTCAAGCACCTGGAGTTTCGTCTCGAAACCCTCTTTCCGAATAATCAACTTAAACAAGTTTTTGCTACTGTAAAATTTGCCCTAGATCCAGATTACTAGAACGAAGTTGTTTTCTTTCGCCGTTTGATTTCTTTTGCTTCGTTCGATTTGTTCTTTTTGCCAACCAGGGTTCTTAAGTTGAACTTTCTGGTTAGATCTTCTATTTGAGTTTTACATGTGCATTAGATGAGTACTTATTGTATGCTTGTTGTTTGTCTGCGATAGAATACCCGGAGTGCGCCGCCTATTACGTTGAATCTCTAGGTTACGCGGATCATCAGCAAGGCAAGTAACACTTTGATCATACTTTTTTCTACAACCCAGTTTTATTGCATTAGATCAATCCTCACACATTGCATGAATAGGATCTAATTAAATTGTGGGATGGGAAGTAGATGAGGTAGTACCTATTACCTGTTTATTATCAAACCTTTGGGAGTTACTTCTACGTTTGCTTATTATGCCATGCTATGCTAGTAGACGTGGATTGGGTGAGTGAAATCCATGACAGATGTGAGATTGATAATTAATGGTTTATCTAAGGTGGCAACTTAAACACACATCTGGGTGGATTGAGGCACCTGGGCTTTCCAGGACTTGCCTGTTTTCTTTGGACCGCCACCCAGGCTCAAAGGGATCATGAGATTATTCATACTAGAAACTTCCGTGTGCAGCCACAAGCCATTATGGGCTCTGGCATAGTTGACTAAGTTGTGCGAACTCTTACAGTGGTAGACTAGCAGATGTAGGGGATGTAGGTGGTACAGTCTACCCGATCGTAAGGTGCTAGCCCTTCTGAAAGGCTATGTCTCGGTCATTTGTTTCTCAAACACCCTGTAGTGCGAGAAACCAAACGGAGGCGATCGAGTCTTGTGGGGAAAAGTGCGCAAACCTCTGCAGAGTGTAAGAAACTAATCATGATTAGCCGTGTCCCCGGTTATGGACATCTTGAGTATCTAGTACTTGGATTATCATGTGAATCTCAACATGTTACTCTAAATTAATTTTGATGGGTTTTAATGATGTTACTTAATTGGGATTGAGGATGCTGTCAACCATTCTCAATGTTTAACAACCACCATGGTAGTAATTAATTTTATTCCTTTGAAGTAGGGAAAAATTGGCTTTACGCAAAAACAGTAACCATAGAGCTTTCCACCAACCAAATATGCATATAGTATAGTTGTTGCATTTACGTTAGTCTCTATGTGTTACCTTGCCAGCATATTCCATGTGCTGACCCATTTCGGGCTGCAACGTTAATGTTGCAGACTTTTCAGACGACGATTAAGGAGTTTTAGGTCGTGGTTCTATACTCAGTGATGCCGTTGGAGTTGATGGACTCACTTATCTTCCAAGCTTTCCGCTTTTATCGTTATTAGATGGCCTTAGGCCATATTTATTGTAATAAGTTCTCTTTTGAGACACACGATGTAATAAGTGTGTGATTGCTACTCTGCTATAAATCCTCCGAGTACTGTGTGGTGTCAGCATTACTGATCCAGGGATGACACTGGAGCACAGAGATCAGACTGTTTGAGGTCTGGTCGCTACAGAGGTCTGGTCGCTACAGATGACACTGGAGCACAGAGATCAGACTGTTTGAGATCAGACTAAACAGTTGCATCTAGATGTGTATTAATAATTTATTTCATGGGTCATCTATTATGCAACCTCATTTTCAATTTTTTTCTTGCAAATTCCCTACACGAAGGTTGGTTTGTTTGCTTGTACATCTAGCTCCTTTAGCCATGTTAGTACTTCCATATTCGTGCCCTCCATTCCTATATATATGGAAGAAATGACATGCAAGTAAATTGTCAAGGGTACTGCAAGTCAAAGCCAATTATTGTTTTCCATGGTCCATATAAATAAGTTGTTGCGTGGGTTCTAACACGATCTATTAGTATATGGTCGCAGTAGAAGTTGAACGGGAAAATCTGTGTAATCAACCCCACCGAAAGAAAGTGTGGGAGGTTAACCTTGATTTAGGGCATTTCTAACCAATCCCTAAAGTAGCAGAGGATCCGGTTGAGTATACCCTTGGTGGAGTATTTTTTTTATTCCACTAAATTTTCGCCGAACCTAACCGATTTCTTATCTATATAAAAGTAAAAAAATATCATTTGCTTTTCATTTTCCACCACCTGAACACATTTCTTTGCTTTTTTATTTCATTCAATGACATTTGATACATTGGAGTACATAATTCATCAATTCTTTGCTACGAGAGCAAAACCAAAGAAAACAAGAACCACAATTAGACACTTTAAAAGATATCCAACTTCTATAACTTCTCCCACTAATTGGATTAATATATTCTCTATGTCTTCATTGTTTATTCTCTCTATTGGCTTCTCGAGCTTGCACCTTCTTTCTTTTTCGATTCCGACAAATTCAACGTTGATTTGCATCTAGTCTCATCTCTAGTCTCTATTACAGCAACAAGTGCACGAACATCTCTCATATTTCGTGCTATAAATAGATCAGTGTAATCTTATTCCAAATTCCAAAAACTTGCATCCATCCTATACACAATATTGAGCAAACAATGAGCTACCGAAATTGCCCCGAAGCCAGTGAACAACTTAATCAAAGAAACACATACCCCATCTTTTTTGCACTTGAGGAAGACCCATCCAGGATGTTCTGGCATGGCAGAAACTCGGTGCATCACCGGCCACGGGTAGACGTCGCACTTTATGACAGGCAACGGGGAGCTGACGAGCTGTTGGGCCAACGCCAAGCCCGGGTGACAGCCTGGCGTGTCTTTGCCTACAAACTGCCGACAGGAGAGATCCAAGCGGCTAAAGGTGAAGTCAATACCTGCATGTGGTGCGGAGGCGTTGCCGGGGCTGTGTAGTCCGGTACCTGGCCAATCCATGGCAAGGCGCGGTCGCCGGTGGCCGGATGCGCCAAATCCAATGAGGGCGGTGGCGGCCGCCGCAGATCTGCCAATTGTGCGCCGGCGACGGGGCAAGAGTGGCACAAATCACTAGTAGAAAAAGGGTCAAATTTGATACACATTATTCCCGGTTTGTGTTGGTTCCAACGGCTAGGCAGGAGGAGATCTTTAGTACCGGTTCGTGGCGAACCTTTAGCACCGGTTCGTGCCACGAATCGGTACTAATGAGAGTGGTGGCAGGATGTTGTCAGAGTGGGGCCCCTCCAGCACCTTTAGTATCGGTTCGTGCCACGAACCGGTACTAAAGGTCGTCCTATATAAACCCTTCATCCACCAGCACTCTGTTCTTCCCCCTTTCTCCTCTCCCTCTCCTCTGTTCTTCCCTTCTTCCTCTCAGAGTTCATCACAAAATTTTCCCCATATTTGTCAAGATTTGCAGGCCCCCATCCATTCAAATGATCACAAAGATTAGCAACTTTGTCCTTTCATCTCTCATTGCTAGATTAGCTCTTGCATTGGTTTATATAGTGATTAATTGTGGGTTTTTAGTAATTTGGGAGGAATTATATGTGGTAGTATTTGATTTATATGCAAATTGAGGTCAAAATAACACTTAGTTTGCATATGTAGGTGTGGTTTACTTAGTGCCTTCTAAATCTCCATCGTAACCACCGTCGGTCGCCCGCACCGTCCCGTCGCCGGCACCACCTTGTGGTGAGCCTCTTGTTCATGAAATTTTATATAAAACATTGATGTTTGTGTGATTTGGATATATAGTTACTCGTATAATTATCTTACCCGTTCGTTGTTTGTTATACATAGTGCCATGGTTTTGACATCCGTCCCCGTCGGCCCTCGTCCTTGTTATGATTTGGGTGTGGTATATTCTCTTTTAAAACTATTTGTTGCATTTCGTGTTTATAACAAATTATGCCCATCAAGCTAACATAGATATTTGTATGTAGGAGGTAGTTGAACCGGAAATTCCAACCGACCCTATTGTCGAGAGGTTAAATTTATTTGAAAGAGAAAATGAGGATTTGAAAGAAAAATTGAAAAGAATTGAGGGGGAGAAGATGGAATTGGAGTTGCATGCTGCCGATGTCATCGATGATCACAAGATTAAGATGGAGAAAATGTGCTTGAAGATTAGAAAGATTAGAAAATATGCCATTCATAGTGAGGCTTGATATCATTATGCTGTTGGATCAATTGTTACCTTAGTTGCGATCTTGATCACATTTATTGTTGCATTTAAATTCTTTAGCTAGAGAGTTATTTGTTTGTTGCATTTAAGTGTTGTATGAACTTTATGTATTGTATTAATTTGGTGTTTTCGGTGATGTGTATTGAAGATGAGCCGGCAATGGATGTACGATGACCGATGCTCTCTCGAGTTCATTAATGGCGTGCATACTTTTCTGCTTGTGGCTGAGGCAAACAAGCGGGCGGATGGTTTTATGCCTTGTCCATGTGCTGGCTATAAGAAATGTCACAATTACTCTACGTCAAGAACCATTCACGTCCACCTGTTTGAGTCTGGTTTCATGCCCCACTATAATGTTTGGACCAAGCAAGGAGAAACAGGGCTTATGATGGAAGACAATGAAGAAGAAGAGGATGACGACAACTATCCTGGCCATGGTTTCCCTGAATACGATGATACAACAATGAGGGAAGAAGCTGAGCCAGTAATGTGGGAAGAAGCTGAGCCGGCAATGCGGGAAGAAGCTGAAGAAGAGGCATCGGATGAGCCCGTTGATGATCTAGGTCGGGCCATTGCCGATGCAAAGAGAAACTGCGCAAGTGATTTGGAGAAGAAGAAGTTGCAACGCATGTTAGAGGATCACAAAAAATTGTTGTACCCGAATTGCGTAGGTGACAAGAAAAAGTTGGGCACCACACTGGAATTGCTGCAATGGAAGGCGGAGAATGGTGTATCTGACAAGGGATTTGGAAAGTTGCTGGTAATGATAAAGAATATGCTTCCAAAGGACAACAAATTACCCGAGAGTACGTACGAAGCAAAGAAGGTTGTCTGCCCTCTAGGGTTAGAGGTGCAGAAGATACATGCATGCCCTAATTATTGCATCCTCTACCGCGGTGAGTACGAGGATTTGAATGCGTGCCCGGTATGCGGTGCATTGCGCTATAAGATCAGTCGCGATGACCCTGGTGATGTCGAGGGCGAGCGCCCCAGGAAGAAGATTCCTGCCAAGGTGATGTGGTATGCTCCTATAATACCACGGTTGAAACGTTTGTTCCAAAACAAAGAGCATGCCAAGGCGATGCGATGGCACAGAGAAGACCGTAAGAAAGACGAAAAGTTGAGAGTACCCGCTGACGGGTCGCAGTGGAGAAAAATCAAAAGAAAGTACGGGAAGGAGTTTGCAGATGACGCCAGGAACGTATGGTTTGGTCTAAGCGCAGATGGCATTAATCCTTTTGGGGAGCAGAGCTGCAACCATAGCACCTGGCCTGTGACTCTATGTTTGTATAACCTTCCTCCTTGGTTGTGGATGAAGCGGAAGTTCATTATGATGCCAGTGCTCATCCAAGGCCCTAAGCAACCCGGCAACGTCATTGATGTGTACCTAAGGCCATTAGTTGAAGAACTCTTACAACTGTGGAATGGAATAGGTGTACGTGCGTGGGATGAGCACATGGGGGAAGAATTTGACCTAAAGGCGTTGCTATTGGTGACCATCAATGATTGGCCTGCTCTCAGTAACGTTTCAGGACAGACAAACAAGGGATACCGCGCATGCATGCACTGTTTGGATGATACCGACAGTATATATTTGGCTAATAGTAAGAAGAATGTGTACCTGGGACATCGTCGATTTCTTTCGAGCAGGCATCCCGTAAGAAAGAAAGGCAAGCATTTCAAAGGTGTGGTGGATCACCGGATGAAGCCTCGCCACCGTACTGGTGCTGATGTACATGATACGGTCAAGGATTTGAAGGTGGTCTTTGGAAAGGGTCCTGGTGGACAACCTGTTCCGAATGACGCTGACGGACGCGCACTCATATGGAAGAAGAAATCTATATTTTGGGACATGCCCTATTGGAAAGACCTAGAGGTCCGCTCCGCAATCTATGTGATGCACGTGACGAAGAATCTTTGTGTGACCCTGCTTGGCTTCTTGGGCATGTATGGGAAGACAAAAGATTCACCTGAGGCACAGGAGGACCAGCAACGTATGCACGGAAAAGACGACATACATCAGGGTCATGCAAGCTACGCTCTTACCAAAGAAGAGAAGGAAATCTTCTTTGAATGCCTGCTTAGTATTAAGGTACCGTCTGGCTTCTCGTCGAATATAAAGGGAATAATAAACATGGCAGAGAAAAAGTTGCAGAACCTAAAGTCTCATGACTGCCACGTGATTATGACGCAACTGCTTTCGGTTACATTGAGGGGGCTTCTACCGGAAAATGTTCGTTTAGCCATTGTGAAGCTATGTGCATTCCTCAATGCATTCTCTCAGAAGGTAATCGATCCAGAAATCATACCAAGGTTAGAGAATGGTTTGGTGCAATGTCTTGTCAGTTTCGAGGTGGTGTTCCCACCATCCTTCTTCAACATCATGACGCACGTCCTAGTTCACCTATGCGAAGAGATTAACATTTTGGGTCATGTATTTCTACACAACATGTTCTCTTTGAGAGGTTCATGGGAGTCTTAAAGAAATATGTTCATAACCGTGCTAGGCCAGAAGGAAGCATCTCCAAGGGCCATGAAAATAAGGAGGTCATTGAGTTTTGTATTGACTTTATTCCTAGCCTTAAGCCGATTGGTGTTCCTGAATCACGGCATAAGGGCGTACTAGATGGAAAAGGCACGCTAGGAGGGGATCAAATAATATGTATGGACGGACATTCTCTCACTGAAGCACACTACACAGTTCTACAGAATTCCACCTTGGTGGCTCCGTATATGGAAGAACACAAGAATTTTCTACGCTCGAAACACCCAGAGCGGTCTGATGACTAGATTACACATGAACAAACTAGGAGTTTCGCCAGCTGGTTGCAGACACGTACCATGCATCACGCCTCTATTGAAGATGACATGTACTTGTTGTCTCAGTTACCATCTTCGAATATAATGACTTTCAAAGGGTACGATATAAATGGTAATACATTTTACACGATCGCCCAAGATAAGAAGAGCACCAACCAAAATAGTGGTGTCCGCTTTGATGCAGAAACCAAGACGGGAAAGGAAACATATTATGGTTATATACAGGACATATGGGAACGTGACTATAGACGTGGTTTGAAGGTCCCTTTGTTTCGGTGCAAATGGGTCAATATGACACGAGGCGGGGTAACAGAAGACCCGCAGTACGGAATGGCAACAGTAGATCTCAACAATCTTCCGTATGCAGACAAACCATTCGTCCTAGCCAATGATGTGGCACAGGTTTTCTATGTGAAGGACATGTCTACCAAGTCGAGAAAAAGAAAACATAAGGAAGCGAATGCATCATACGATGAGCCAAAGCGGCACATAGTTCTTTCTGGGAAGAGAAACATCATGGGAGTGGATGACAAGACAGACATGTCAGGAGATTATGAAAAGTTCGATGAAATTGCTTAGTTCATAGTGAATATTGACCCGAGCATCCCGTTAAATGATGAAGATTTTCCATGGTTACAGCGCAAAGGGACACACGTGAAGAAAAATTTTCACACCCAAAGATCTGGGATGTGATCGGCTTCACTATATATCATCACTTTCTTCTGTGTTTCACACCCAGGAGGGAATCTCTGTAATAGTTAGGGGTAGTTATGTGTTTTAGCAATTGAAACGCGAAGAAATTTTATGTGCAAACAAATACTTTCATGCATTTACTGATTTTTTCAGCTAAATTGAAAAACACTTCAAATGAACTCCGAAAAGGTTGAAAGTTGGCATGGTATCATAATTTCACCCACATAGCATGTGCAAAAAAGTAGAGAGGGTTGCGGCAAAAACTGGATGCACTTCGTGTACAAAATGGACAATCTCTTTCGAACTATCAGGGTTTCGAACGAAAACTCATCTGTTACAAAGGTATTTCATTTTTGAAACAATCTAAGCATTACCAAATTGAATATAATGATAAAAACACACTAATATTAAACATAATAAAAAAGAATCACTGAAAAATGTATTTTTAAAGTTAAGTTATTCACAAACTAATGATTCACACAAATTTCAAATAATTCAAAATTTAAACTATTCAAATTTGAAAACTACCGGCACTAACAGAAAGTTTCTAATTTTTTGTACCTAAAGCAAAAATATTCACAAAGAAACTATAAATATAGAAAAAACAACTAAAAATAAATAAAACAAAATAAATAAAGCAGAAAAGAAAAAACTAAATGAAAAAAAGCCCACCTACTGGGCCACAGCGGCCTGCATACGACTAGAAACCCAAATTCTAATTGGGCCAGGATGCAGGCCCGCTAGCCCAATAGGCCCATCAGGGCATAGCAGCAGACGTAGGACTGGAAGGCCTACTTATGAGAGGAGCTCGAGAGAGCTCCCGCACTAGGGCTTATAAATCAGTGCGGGCGCCCCTCGGCTAGCGAGCTGGGACTAAACTTGCCGCCCCGCACCTGCGCCAGCACACCATCTTTAGTACCGGTTGGTGGCTGGAACCGGTACTAAAGGGTGGGTCTTTAGTACCGATTCCTGCCACCACCCGATACTAAAGGTGTGCTCTTCCCGCCGCTTGGCCTGGCCAAAACAGGCCTTTAGTATCGGGTGGTAGCACCAACCGGTACTAAAGGTGTCCCCTATATAACAAACATTTCGAAAAATTTCAGTTTCTCATCTCCCACTTCTCTCTGCCGCCGCTCCGTCCCATGTCGTCGCCGCCCTATCGCGCCGTCCCCATCGACTCCGCGACGCCCCCGTCCTCGTCGCATCGTCCCCGTCGACTCCGCTCCGCCCCCTCGTCGGCCCGTCCCCGTGGCCGCACCGTCCCGTCGTCGTCCCCTCGACTCGCCATCACCTTGGATCGACCTCGCCTCGCCGTCGCAGTCACCTCGTCGTCGCCGTCGCCTCGACCTCTCCTGCGCGCGCTGTGAGCCCTCCCCCGGCCCCTCTCCTCCCTCCAATCGGTCAAAGCCACCGCGCCGCCGGCGCCGGCCGTAGCTGCTGCACACGCGCGCGTGCGCGCGTGCACACGCACACACACACTACACGCGCACACACACACACACAATTTTTCTGTTTTTTAGTTTTTAGTTTTTTCTGTTTTTCTGTTTTTCATACAAAGTTTTAGATGAATTAATTAATTAGATTAGATTAATGTCAAATAGTATATAGAAATGTTAGTTATAATATATATAATGTCAAAGGTTTTTCCTGTTTTTTATACAAATGTTATAGAAATGTTAGTTATACAGAAATGTTAGAAATTTTGGAAATGTTAGTTTTAGCTAGATGAATTAGATTAATTTAAAATTGTTAAATGATGATCAATGTTTTTTTTAGTTTCTTATTTTTTTAGTTATAAAATTTAGAATTTGCATATATGAAATCACAATCCATCATTTAAAAAATGTTACTTTACTTTTGCGGCATATAGTATTTGTTGTCGACGATGCCCGGCCCGCATCCTCGCCGTCGACCCGTTCGCGATGACGTCCTGCTTCAGAGGACCCATGTCCGGGACTGGGCTCCGCCGGGCTGGCACTGGAAGGTGCTACCTTCAGGGGCGCGACGCTTGGTGAGGAACCCAGCCCCAGGTCCCGTCGTCGACCCTGATCTCCTTTGGTGGCATTCGCGTGGGCCACTAGGTGTACGTCGCCGTGTTAGGGAGGAGGACGAAAACGTCCATCGCTACATGGCTGCTATGGACGTCAGGTTCTCCAATACCTGGCAGGTTCTTTGGGAAGATCACCCGAGCTATGATCCAATGATGGTTCCTTCACTTTGGTTGTCCACCGCCTGCGCCTCAGGAACCTCGAGTGGGCTAGATTACTCTTTAGTATTCGATCTTTATTAGCTAGCTAGCTAGTGATGTATTCAATATATATTATTCGAGACGATCACTACTAGGAAAAGGCCTAATAATGGCGCACCAGTTTTGCCTACTAATGGCGCATCACTGGTGTGCCATTAGTAACACGCCACTAGTAATTTTTACTAATGGCGCACCACTGGTGCGCCATTAGTATCTGGTATACTAATGGCGCACCATCAAGTGCGCCATTAGTATATAACACCATGCGCCATTAGTGTGCCTCCCAGGGGCCATATGTAACCATGTGCTTTGGCACACTAATGGCGCACTACGGATAGATGCGCCATTAGTATACTTGGCATACTAATGGCGCACTCTGTAGTGATGCGCCATTAGTATGAATATTAGGTTTTATTTTTTTTACTTTTCTGATTTTTGCACATGTTACAAAATATATTATTTGACAGAATATAGACAGTAGCACACAGCAACAGCAGATTCATCGAATACAATAGAAGATTAGTCTCCGAATACAATTCATCATATTAGTCTCCAAATTCAAAAGACCGAACAAAGATAAAACATTACAAGTCTCGAGACCGCGAGTATCGAGTTTGTCGGAAGTAATACTAATCCTAACAAGTCCTACTAATCATCATCATACAACTTCTACTCGTTATTCATAACAAGGCATACGATCATCATCTTGATAGTCATCGAACCAACCCTACTTAATTGTTCTTAGCACATGATCATCAGTATTAGGCAGGACCTAAATACCCTATTAAGCTAAAATAGCATAAAACAATATAGACCCTGACTCTCCATTATGGAGAATGGAGAACATCCTGTCTCCAATTCTTGCGCTTCGCTTCCTTTTGCTTCCAAGAATCTCCTTACGACTGTCCATACATTTTTTCCATCCTTTGATTTTCATGTCTCCACTTCTTTTAGAAATCTCGTATGGACAGTTGAGATTCATAGGACGACCTGGTTGTATGTTCAAAACATTAACACTACCTTTCAGATACATCATATGAGGCACACAATTCTCTGGGATTATCTGTTGAAAAACATAGTAATAACTTCATAGTTAGCAATGATGTACTAATTTTAGAACTATGCAAAAGATGCACGGATGTCGTAATAGTAAAAATCTTACCAGGGTATCTCCATGGTAGTTACCGTAGTTGAACACATGCACTAGTGGCACGTATTTACCATAATGTTGAGGAGTTTGTTTGTGGATAATGTAATTCTCAATGTCAGTACAAAATCCGACCAGATGATTTTTCTCCTTGTAAGTTGTTAATTCGGAGCCATCAGTGTAGTGGGTTTTGTCTACCATCTCCTCACATTCTTTGAATAATAAAAATAAGCTGTCAATGGAAATAAGCTGTCAACTATTTTGAAATAAACAATATAAATTAGCTAATAACTATGTTTGAGAAACTCACATAGCGGTAGAACTGGAGGCGTATCAACAAGGACCCAAATGTCCATATTGTCTTGGTTGATGTCAGGATTACCAAGATCCATGGTGATAAGCATACCCTCATCAAAACCATACATCTTGCAAAATGCTTCCCAATTTTTGCAACCAAAATGGGTTATGCTCTCAGAATTATATAGATTTACTTCAAAGTCCACATCGTGATGAGTCCTTAGGTGAATTTTCTTTGTTTCAGAAATTTCATGGTCTTCAAAATCCATCCTCTCCAAGACATAGCGTCTTGCATGGCATGGGATAAGCTATACTCGAATTGTAAAAGATGAAAATTACACGTTGAAATAGTTGAAGTCATGCTTAATTATGAAAATAACACTTGTCGTCATTGTGTACCGTTTCAACTTCGAAGGTCTCCTCGAGCTTAATGCTGAAGCGCCGATCATCATCCAGGTGAGGCATGTCGCACAGACCTCGATCGTCGTGGCACCAGTCGCACTCCGCTAGGAGACTTTCGTCGTCGGATGATGATGACGACATATCCTACGTTCATAATTCAAAACTACATCATTTAGGGTTTGTCGACACCGAGGCATCCTAAAAGCTAAGCTTTTATCATTTAGGGTTTGTCGACGCTGAGGCACCCTAAAAGCCTAGGCTTTCATCATTTAGGTTCTTATCGACACCGAGGCACCCTAAAAGCCAAGATTTTATCATTTAGGGTTTGTCGACGTCGAGGCACCCTAAAAGCCTAAGCTTTCATCATTTAGGTTTTGTCGACGCCGAGGCACCCTAAAAGCCTAAGTGTACATCATTTAGGTTCTCATCGACACCGAGGCACCCTATAGAAGCGAAGTTAAGTTTTCATCATTTAGGGTTTATCGATGTCGAGGCACCCTAGGTTGGGCCTAATCACTTGGCACTAATCACTTGGCTCTATTGCCACCTATGTTGGGTTTAGCATCTAGGGTTTATCGATGCTAACGAGAATTCTAAGTTGGGCCTAATCACTTGGCTCTATTGCCACCTATGGTTTAATGCAGCAAAAATGGCGGGGCAGTTGATCCTACTTAACTAAGTACTAAGATACCCCGGCCCATGCATTAGTCGCAAGTACCCCATAAGTCCTATTTTTAGCAAAGTCATGCTAAAATTCACGAAAAAATTCAGCATGACCTTTGCTGAAAATAGGACATATGGAGTACCTGAATTTGCTGGAACGGAAGTTAATCGACATTCCGCCAAACTCAAGGGCCTCTCGGGGTACCTGCAAATTCATTACCCCACCCCCACCCAGCTGCAACCCCACAACACCCCACAATATCATCATGACACGATGGTCGGAGGCAAAACCCCCCAATATCATCAAAATACTCCAGTTATGAAGTAAAATTCCAGAAGTATTCCAGGAGTAGAACCTGATGTGTAGTCAGTGGCTTCACCTATGTGCATAAAAATCATAAAAATTCAAAATCATTTGAAACCTGATCACTAGTCATAAAAATTCAAAATCATTCAAAATCAAAATCTACTAATTAGTTCTTGTGCTCATCCAGTAGCAACATCTTTCATACATGATCAGTAGTCATGTACAAAATTTTATTTAAACTGAATTTGCAAATCAACAAGAGCTCTACTAGTTTCAGACTAGATTTACACTAAATACACTAGACTATTTGACTAGTAGTCATGTGAACTCTTTGAATTTGTAAACACTTCCAGACTTGAGCATTGAGAGTTCACAATTGCAAAAAATGTCCCTTGTTCCTGAACTTGTATTGTACTCCATTCATTCAAGCAGAAAGAAACAATTATTGTTGATACTCATGTGCTTCTTTCCAAATAATTTTATTTATTCTGAGTTTGAGAAATTTTGAACAAGAAAAGAACGCAAGATACAGACTGAATTTGATGTTCAAAAATAACTGATAGTAGCATGCTATGGTACAGATAAAGTTGGGTCATAGTCACACACAGTAACATTTCTGGAATCCAAATTGAAACAATAAATCACAGCTAGCTAGCAACTGAAAATCAAATTGGCACTTTCTCCAAACTCATACATGTCTTCTCTTTTTGTAGCATCAGTGCTCACCTCGATGGATTAACTGAATTTTCTACAAACACCAAGTACTAGGGCACACAAAAGTTCTGAAATTTGTGTGCCTAACTGAATTAACTGAATTTTCAGTAACCGAATAAACTGAATTTTCAAAACTGACAAATATTAATAGGTTGACTATAGCAAATCCAATTTGCATGCTTCACTACATATAATTTACAATAATCCGAGGGGACAAATACAGCACTGGAAAAGTCAATTCGGGTTTATCTGAATTGGCAGCTACAGTGATGCCATTTAAAGCTAGCTAGAGGGAAAAGCCATTTAAAAAATCCTCTCATCTCATATGAGGAGTGTTAATCCTAAGACTAATAGTTTGTTGTGCAGTACAGCTACAGTGATGCCCTGTCCATTTTGTCCCTCCCCGACTAGATACTAGAGTAGCACTGCTGATGCCCTGTTCTTGCTGAACTTTATGACAGTATATACAACAACTTATCCTCTTAAGCCTAAACAACTTTCTAAAAGCCAAATGCAACTTGTTGAGCTAATTTTGAGCAGAACTCCTTGAGGAACTAGCAGCAAAAGGTACTGAACTAGCAGCAAGCTTGTGTTATTGCTTACTAAGGTACTGAACTGATCAGAACTTCAGAACAGTGAGCTTTACATACTAATTTCAGAGGGATTTGGACCTAATTTGACCTAAATTCGAGAGGGATTTGACCTTATTTTGCATCTACACTAGCCCCTAATCCATGGCTAGAGCTACTAGTAGGAACACATGGTAGAGTAATTAGGCAGCCTTGAGGAACCCAAATCCATGGCTGCTAGATCGAATGAAACAAGGAGGGGAGTTGGGGGGACCTTCACCTTGGGTGGCTGAACGATGGCGCCGTGGATTTAGAGGTCTAGGTGGAAGAAGCCCTTGATTGCGGCGACTGTGGTGGCTGGGTGCGCCTCTCCTGCTCCTCCTCCTCAAGCAGGACAAGGTCAGCGGCTACACAGTGAGGAGAAGGCCCTCCTCTCCTCTCCGGGCATCGTCCTGGTCGCTTGCCGGCGCGGTCTACTTGTAGAGACGAGACAAGAAGGGGTCAGGGGTTTGGAGTGGAGGGGGGCTTACGGGCGGAGGAGGACAGGCGGAGGAGGAGGGGGCTTATGGGCGGAGGAGGACGGGCGGCGGCGCAGTAGGGGCGGCAGAGGGAGGCGCTGCTGGGCTCCTGTGCTGGCTGCGGGGCAGCGGAGGCTTCGGACGGCTGGGTGCGCCGCGGCGTCGGGCTGGCAGTCGTGGCGGCAGGCGGGGGAGCCGGAGCGGGTGTGGGG
>NC_041392.1:693497970-693498646 GCF_002162155.2 Triticum dicoccoides | reverse complement strand
AGGGAGGCGCTGCTAGGCTCCTGTGCCGGCTACGGGGCAGCGGAGGCTTCGGACGGCTGGGTGCGCCGCGGCATCGGGCTGGCAGTCGTGGCGGCAGGGGGGAGCCGGAGCGGGTGTGGAGCGGGCGCGGGGGTCGTTGGAGCGGGCCGGGGGAAGTCGGAGCGGGCACGGTGGGGGAGGGAAGGGGGATCTGGCGAGGGAGAGGGAAGGGGGGATGGGGCGAAGGGGTATCCAGCTAGACACTATAGCAATGGCGCACCACCCTCTGGTGCGCCATTAGTAGTTTTTTTTTCTGATAGCAATGGCGCACCCTCCTCTGGGGCGCCATTAGTAACTTTTTTTTTCTGACAGCAATGGCGCACTCTCCTCTGGTGCGCCATTAGTAACATTTTTTTCATTATTTCTTGTTGCATCTAATAATTTGTTTTTTATCAAATTTGTTACTTTCATGAGGACTAGAACAGAAGATATCATCAAATATCATCAATTTTTTTTTGAAAATATCATCAAATTTGTTTTTTTTATTTTTAATTGAAAATATCATCAAATTTGTTATTTGAAGATATCATCAAATTTCTTATTTGAAAATATCATCAAATTTGTTATTTAAAAATATCTTCAAAAAGTGGGGGAGGGTGCGGGTGTCGGCGGCGGCGGTGGAGCGGGCCGGGGGAAG
>NC_041392.1:693455692-693497766 GCF_002162155.2 Triticum dicoccoides | reverse complement strand
TGGGTCGGCGGCGGCGGTGGAGCAGTGAACTTTTTTATTATTATTTTTTAAAAAATGAAGAGGGGAGAGGAGGCGCGGGTGGGATCGAGATCGAGATGGAGGGGGAATCGAGATCGAGATGGAGGGGGAATCGAGATCGAGATGGAGGGGGATCGAGATCGAGTGTCCTCATGAATATTCAATATTTTATCATATTGAATATGAAAAAATATCATCAAATATGAAAAAATATTCATGAATTCAAAAAGTGCCCATGAAATTTAAAAATATTCATGATATCAAAAAGTGTCCATGAAATTTAAAAATATTCATGATATCAAAATATATACTAATGCCGCACTTCTACAGGGTGCGCCATTAGTAGTTTAAAATAGTAATGGCGCATTGTGAGGCGGTGCGCCATTAGTAGTTTTGCAAAAAAAGAATATAAAAAATTCAGTACTGGCGCACTCCATGTCTGGTGCGCCATTACTAGTTAGAACTAGTAATGGCGCACTTTGGTAGGATGCGCCATTAGTATGTATGTAAAAATAAAAAATAAAAATTTATCACTAGTGGCGCACCTATTTTCTGGTGCGCCATTAGTGTCTTCCACACTAATGGCGCATCACCAACTGGTGCGCCATTAGTATATAGTAATGGCGCACTACTTCCCTGGTGCGCCATTAGTGTCAATCCTATCTATAGCCCTTTTCCTAGTAGTGGATGTATTCGAGATTATATCTAGTATTCGAGACGATGTATTCAAGATTATATTCGATGATGCTTATTATGTACTATGATTGATTCATTTTTTCTTTATTAATTGATTGCATCCATGCATTGTAATTTGAATACTAAATTGTTTTATATTTCTTTTGGATTAGTTAAATAAAAGCTATGGGGGACAATACCGGCAGAGAGGGAGAAGAGACCCTGTTTGATATCATACGCCATCCTCGAGGGCCAGATGATGATTAGAATGAAGAAGATTATGATGGCTCCGGATATCTAAACAACACCGGGGAGGGTGATATGATATTCGATCGCAACGACCGAATTGATGAAGTCATGAACTATGATTATGATATTGATGACGAAGAAAATGTTGATCTTGAAAAAACAAAGATCGGTGAGGTATATTTATATAAGCAGGCATCTGGTGATCATCACATGTTTTAAATGACTTGGAGATATATTAACGAATCGATCTTTCTTCTTTCAGCCACCCGGATCGAGCAAATCTTCAGGCAGCAGGAAACGAGGCCCGAACAAAAAGTTGAAGGAGGGCGTAAAGTACAATATCGAGGCCATCAAACCTAATGGCAAACCATTAGCGCCTAAGAAGATTGCGGACAAGTTCATTCGTAAGTGCGGAGTTCTTGTGAAGGACCAACTCCCGATCTCCCTTCAAGAATGGAGAGAGCCAGCAAAGCCATGTCCAGATCATACTTTTGTCGACGACAGACAAAAAGTTCTGCTTTGGGAAACTCTCATGGAACATTTCACCCTACCAGATCATTTCACAGATGCAGATGTGGAGAAAGTCAAGGATGTTGCTCTTAGGAAGATGGCGGTTGCATTCAACAACCACAAGAATCGTGTATGGGACAAGTACGTCAATGGATGAAGGAAGACTCCAGTATTCGAGGGAACACTAGAGAAGCAAAGTGCTCATTGGGACGATTTCGTGAAATTCAAGGATTTGGAATTATCTAAGGAACGGTCGAGAATAAACAAGGCCAATGCCGAAAAAAAGGATAAGTTCCATAAGCTGGGGCCAGGTGGCTACGCGATGGCAATGCCTAAGTGGGCTAAGTCTGAGAAAGAGATGGAGGATGCAGGTGTCACTCCAGAAACATTGAGTTGGCCCCCAGGTGCAGGACTTGGTTCTATGAGCATGGGGGGAGTTGGACCCGAAGACAGGCAAAGTTTCGAAGAAGGCATTCTGAACGGAGCCAAAGATAAGCTACTTGTTGCAATAGAAGAGGCTCGATCGGGGGTGTTCCATCCCAACAGAGAGAACGACGAGCTTACGCATGCCCTGGGAAATCCTGAACACCCGGGAAGAACACGAGGCAAGGGTGCTATTCCATGGTATGAGAGGTTTTCGGACTGGAACGCCGACTACAGAACCCGTGCGAGAAAGAAGATTGCGGATGAGAAGAAGAGGAAGATGGAGGAGGAGCAGAGGAAGTTGGACTATGAACGCCTTCAAGGCCTAGAATCAGCGCACGCGGACTTGGCAGTCAAATTCCAGCGGCAGCAGGAGCAGATCAACTCGCTTAGCCAGCAAAGGGGGTCTCAGCAGCTGCAGCAGCTAGCGGATGATCCAGCATTGGATAGCACCGTCCCATCCATGCCGAGAAGCAGCGTGGGTTCCACCCTGGGTGACGCAAGGCTGGATAGATACCCTGTGGATGACATCATGGAGAACACTAACTGTGAGCTACACTTCAAAATGAAGAACATATCCATGAAGGTGGCAGACGCCGTTGCTTTTACAAATCCCCCCGAGGCAACCTTCCATTGCAACCCGATTCCAGCGGGCTATGCTCGTGTCTTGGTTGATGAGGTGGTGGACCAATATTCGGGGCTAGAGCTTGACATTCCTGGAGGTGACGAGGAGCACACACTGGGAGAGGCCAAACATCGTATCATCCTATGGAGAAAGGATTGCATCATCTTTCAAAGGCCACCAACACCGCGTTAGCCGACTCCTCGTCGAAGTCCGCCACCGAGTCAGCAGACTCCCGCTCCTCCAAGTCCACCAACGCGTCAGGCCACTCCTCCTCCTCCAAGTCCGGCAAAGCGTCAGGCCACTCTCCTCCAAGTCCGACACAGCATCAGACCACTCCTCCTACAAGTCCGGCACAACTTCATGCCACTCCTCCTCCAAGTCCGGCATAGCTTCAGGCCTGTAACACCCCGGATCTAATTTATCTTATATGTATCCCAACTCTTGCCGTTTCTGGCCCTAAGTTATTTTATTTCCTCGTTGTCGGGTTTTTGCCTTCGTGTGCTTTTGTCTTTGTCATTCATCTCATATCATGTCATCATGTGCATTGCATTTGCATACGTGTTCATCTCATGCATCCGAGCATTTTCCCCGTTGTCCGTTTTGCATTCGGGCGCTCCTATGTCCTCCGTTGTCCCTTTCTCCCTCTTTTCGTGTGCGGGGGTTAAACGTTTTTGGATTGGACCGATACTTGTCATGCCGCCTTGGTTTACTACCAGTAGACCGCCTGTCAAGTTCCTTGCCATTTGGACTTCGTTTGATACTCCAACGGTTAACCGAGGGACTGAAAAGGCCTCGTGTGTGTTGCAGCCCAACACCCATTACAAATTGGCCCAAAACCCACCTAAACCTCTTCTATCATCTAGAGCGTTCGATCACGATCGTGTGGCCGCAAACCGTGCTCAATTTGGAGCCTCCTAGCTCCTCCTACCTATAAAAAGGCATCCCCTCTCGAAATTCCGGATCAAATCCACCCTAGACCTAGACCTCTCTCCTCCGCGCGGCCAGACACGTCCGACCGCCGCCGGACACAACGCCGCAGCCAATCAGGGGCTTGTCACATCCCTAGCTTCTGGTGTTGCCTAGTGTTTGCATCTTGCTTGCATCATGTTTAAATTTCTGAAACTTGAAATGAGGATTGTTGAAACCTCAGAAATCTGATTAAAAGAAGGGCAAGCACCCTTTAAATAGCATTCTGTGAATCCAAAATGCCCTAAAAATAGTTTTGTGAATTTTGTCAACAGTTATATATCAAACCAAAATTCTGGAACATTTTTAAGGAATTATTTGGTCTATGAATTTAAATCAATAATCTATTTGAATTTTGGGATATATTCATAATATATAATGATATATTTTCAAATGCTTTGAAATGTTTTATGTACTTTTGGAATAGTCCAGAGAGGTAACATAAAATATCTTAGAGTGTTTTGGCACTGTTTTGAATTCATTTTGAATTTTGAATCAGTGGCAAAATGTATAAATAAAAACAAAACAAACAGAAAATAGAAAAGGCAGGGCCTTACCTGACTTACCTGCCTGGCCCAACTCCTGTTCTGGCCCAGCCCACAGGGGCAACGCCGTCTTCTTCCTCCTGCCAGGAGGAGAAGTAGCTGTGTGCCTGCACACGCGCGGCCGACGATGCCACCTCCTGCTCCAGCGCGATGACCCGGCGCTTCCAGCCACGCCACGGAGACGCCCAGCACCCCCTGCACCTCTCCCCTCTCTCCCCCCTCGTCTCCCTCACCCTCTCCCGCGATGGCCGAGCGCCATCCTCGCCACCGTTCGTCGTAGTCGTCACTAGAGCCACCCCCTCGCCCCTCTATCGTGCCCACGAACACCGCCTCGCTGCGGCGCACCTCTTGGCCCAGTCCACGAGCCCGAACGCCTTGAAGAAACGCCTTCAGCTCGTCTTCTACCTCGGGCGCCGCTGATCGCCGTCGCCGATTCGTTTTTCACAGCCCGTCCCCGAGCTCGCCAGCTGCACCAACAGAACCGCAGTGAGCTCATGCCCGTTTCCCCCCTGTTCTTCTCGTCGTTCGTG
This sequence comes from Triticum dicoccoides, assembly GCF_002162155.2. Classification (NCBI taxonomy): domain Eukaryota; kingdom Viridiplantae; phylum Streptophyta; class Magnoliopsida; order Poales; family Poaceae; genus Triticum; species Triticum dicoccoides. The sequence continues at coordinate 693,493,225 of NC_041392.1, read as the reverse complement.
TGTCATAGCCAGGTTAACCATCAAGGCCGAAAGCTTCTCGCCGCCGGCCATGGCGTAGCCGTGGTCACAGCCACGACGGCTCGTGTTCAAGAATGCTCGCGTGCTCTGCATGTTCCCAGGAGGCCGCAGCTCCCATCAGTTCCTCATCATGCGCACCGCACCACCGTGCCCACACGCACCCGAACTCCGGCCGCCGCCTAGCTCGCTGCTGCCATCACCTTAGACCACCGCAGCTCCCCCTGGTTGCTCCATCAGATGCGCGCAAGCGCCAGCAACCCGTAGCTGCAAACCGCTCGTCGATCCACTCCCTATAGCGCGAAACCGAAGCCCTCCGCCGTGCTGCGTGCTCGCCGGCGACCATCCCCGGCAGCAGCCAACGTGGCACCGTCATTAGTACTAATGACGGGGCTAACTAACCTCCTCCATCACTGACAAATGGGCCCCACGCCCTAATTAACCCCAGCTTTATTTTTGCTTAGATTAGTCATAACCCTGCGGGACCCACGCGTCAGCTTTGACCTTGCTGACGTGGCCTTTGACCGGCCCCACACGCCAGTGACTCATGCCAGCGGTGTGTCACTGACCAGTAGGCCCCACTAGTCAGGTTTGACCTGGCCAGCCATAGTTGACCTGATGACATCACTCTTATGTCATGCTGACATAGTAAAACCTTTTTTGGATTTTAAATAAATCTAAATGATTTATTTATTTTCAGAAAATATCCAAAACTTTGAAAAATCATAGAAATTAATCTATAGCTCCAAATGAAATAAATTATATATGAAAAATTATCAGAAAAATTCAAGGAATCCATATGTACCATTTTCATGCATGTTTGAGCAAGCTAACCTCACTTTTTAGGATGAAACATGATTAGGGCAAATTTCATAATAGGTTTGGAGTTGGAATTTGATATAGTTTTTAATTCCACTTCAATTAAAATGACTTTCTGTTGCATTAGCCCAAAACACATTCATATTGCCATGTCATAGCATGCATCAGATTGTTGCATATCACCATGTGTTGATTGTGTTCTTTCTCAGTTGCCGGTGTTTGTCCCCCCTCAGTAGATGTTGATCCAGCGATGAATTCGATGACACCGATGAAGAGCTTTACTATCTTCAGGAGTGCCAGGCAAGCAAAACCCCCTTGTTCATTTCGATACAATCCCACTCTCTCGCTCCTGCTCTCTTTTACTGCATTAGGAAAACACCATTTCAACTGTTACATGCTGCGGTAGCTGAACCCCTTTCCTCTGCATGACCTGCCATTGCCACAGTAAATAGATGAAACCCACTAGCATGAGTAGGAATTGTTTGAGCCCTGATGTGCCTACTCATTCATGTTTGTTGTCATGCCTGCTACTGCTTAGAGTTGAGTCCGGTCTGATTCATCGGGAATGAATTGGAAGGTGGTGAACATGTCCTACCATTGAGAGCTAAGTTTGTGAACACGATTTGGTAAAGGTAGCGATGAGAGGCCATGTAGGAGTACATGGTGGGTTGTCTCATTGCAGCTGTCCTCAGGAACTAAGTTCTGTGTTTGTGATCCATGAACAGTTACTACCACACATTGGGTTCCGGTAACTCGGCCCCTCTCGGCTTATTAATCAACTCTATCTATGTCCAGGAGTTGCAACTAGTTTCTGGTGTTTGTAGGTAGTGTTAGTAGTCTACCAAGTGGCACCTGATACTGGTGGGCTTGGGATAGACTAGGCACAGTGGCACGGTGTACCAAGTGGCACCTGGATGGTGGGCTTGGGAACCCTGCACACATCGTTTGGGGCCGTGAGCGACACCCCGGCTGGATCTCCTTGCGGATGGAACCCGAATAAGCGATAAACCTGGACTATAGACTTGTTAGTTAGTCAGGTTGTGGCCGACTCCCTCGCCCGGCTTCCGCTTGAAGGTTGCCGAGGTACATGACGTGTACAAGGCGATAAGTGGCGAGAGCGTGTGTGAAGAAGTACACCCCTACAGGGTTATCATTATCTATTCGAATAGCCGGATTCCTCGGATATGGAAACTTGGACCCCTTGCATTGTTCATAGACAAGTGAAAGTGGATACTCTAAAATGCGCAAGATAAGCGTGAGTGCTATGGATGGCGTTCTCGTAGGGAGACGGGAGCGGATCCATAGTGGTGTATTGATATGGTGAATTTGTGGACTCGTGTGCGCCACCTTAAAATAGTTGCTTGCAGTCGTAGTTCAGGTTAGCCACTGAGTCAAAGCTGGATTGCTGCAGTCAAACTCCACCACCCCTTATTGATACTGATGCATATGTAGTTGGTTCTGATGTAAGTCTTGCTGGGTACATTTGTACTCACGTTTGCTTAATTTATGTTTTGCAGAGAGATGTCAGTCTCGCTAGTAGTTCCACGTGGACCTCAACGTTTAGCTTGATACCTCTGCTACGATCTTGTGCCCTCGGTAGGATCTGGTAGATAGTTAGGCTCCTCAGCCTTCTTCATTTTTAGTTGTCTGTACTCAGACAAGTTAAGCTTCCACATGTGCTTTGACTTGTATGCTCTGAATGTTGGGTCATGAGACCCATGTTTGTAATATCTCGCTCCTCGGAGCCTAATGAATAAATACTATGAGTCATAGAGTCTTGTTGTGATGCCATGTTGTACTGCACATACTGAGCAAGTTGTGTGTATGATTGAAATGCTTGGTATGTGTGGGATCCGACAACCTATTTTTTTATCCTTGGTAGCCTCTCTTATGGGGAAATGTAGTCTTGTGCTTCCATGACCCATAGTAGTCCACTACAGCCCGGATCACCGGAGTCCTGCTAGCCCAGCACTACTGCTCTAGAACACTTGACTGGCCGGCATGTGATTCACTTCGTTCATGTGTCTGTCCCTTCGGGGAAATGTCACGCGGTGACATCCGGAGTCCTGCCTAGCGTGCTACAGCCCAGATTCACACGCTGCTGGCCGACATGCTCGATGCTGATTCATGTATGCATGTCCCCGTCAGTTAGTGCCACTTTGGGTTCACGACTAGTCATGTCAGCCCGGGTTCTCTGTCATATGGATGCTAGCGACACTATCATATACGTGAGACAAAAGGCGCAAACGGTCCCGGGCCATGGTAAGGCGACACCCGTGGGAATACCGTGCGTGAGGCCGCAAAGTGATATGAGGTGTTACCGGCTAGATCGATGTGACTTGGAATCGGGGTCCTGACAGCTTTGGTATCAGAGCCTGACTGCCTGTAGGATTACCAAGCCAAAATGGTCGAAGTTGTGTCTAGATATGCTTTAGTTATATAAGGGAATTGATTGTGGAAGGGAACGTAAGGCTCTTTTTACTCCTTATCCTCATGAACTTCTGATCCAAGTCATATTATCTTTTTCTACGGGGTTAAGAACTAGGCTTCTCTTCTATCTCTCAGGATGACGTGTTACTAAACCGTAGTTGCCTAGGAATGTTGAGTTTAAGCCTCAGTCTGGCTCCTACTACTTCCATATGTTCATAGCTGGCCTCAGAACCTTGATATTGTGATATTGAGTGGTTATGCCACCATTCTGCAGGATGTCTCAAATCTTTTTGAGCATTTACAACCGTTACGCTGTCCGAGTCATCCCAGCTCTCTAAATAGTATGATGCATTTGCAAATCCTTCCTTCCGTTCCCGGTGTTCCTTTGAGCCAAATTAACCACACTAGTCGGTAAGTTGAGGTAATCCATTGCCTAGGGCTATTATTATGACCCTAGGTGTTTTAGGGAGTCACCTAGTAATCTAGCCATGTTTGGTGTTCCCGGTGTGATGATTCTGGCCACCATTCTCGAAAGCATCCCGTGATGTTATTAGTTAGTAGGTATTCTACTCCTGGGTTCTTGAACCCAAGATTCACCCTACTTACTTCATGCTGATAGTGTTTGTTAGTTCCCTTAGGATATTAGTAATGTTTGCGATAGTCCTCGAGGTCCATGGTATTTCCTTCTTCCAAGTACCATGAACCATTAAGGCAGAAGTTCTTTGAACCAAAAGCTCACAATCAGAGTACTCTTGAGGAGTTCTGCATTCATAATTGTGATTCCACCAGTTCTACCTTCCTGCATGGGTTATCTAGAAGAAACCTGTTGAACTTGGTTTGACATATTAATCTATGCATCCACAACTCAGAAAGATATATGTCCTCTTGAGTTGTCCCTCTTCATTTGTATTCCGACCATCGTCTATCAATTGATAGTCAGGAGTAATTGTGCATCCGTGTTATCGATGCTTATTATTCTTGTGGTCCGTTAAGCCATTCTATTCCGGAATGACTAGGAGAAACAAACTCAAGCACCTCATCCATTTCTTGGACTGGTCAAAGTAGTTGTGTTCCGCAGATCAAAATGCCAATCCAGCTTTTGTTCTATTCTACCTCAGAGTATTGCCCCCTTTATGTCAGGATTGTCATAGGAATTGCAGCATCTCTCATGAATTCTTGACGTAGTGATAAATTCATTTCTCGGTTTCCGCCTTGTTGCAACCGGAATGTCGGCAGGTGAATTGTGATGTGTGAAGTCAATACTCCTAGCAACCCCATTGCTTGGTAGTTAAAGGACAATCACTTCATTCTTAGCATGTTGGTTATTGAATCATCGTTTTAAGGTAGATTGTGCTACCTAATCATTGTTTCTGGTGCACTCTTTGACCAATGAGTTAGGAGCGTGTCAATCCATCACTCTCTTGATCACATTCTCTTGCCCTGAAAAACAAGATTGTTCTCGAGCTTAGTAACATATCGGTAGTTCATGATGTTCCGAATATCTTCTAGGAAGTATTACCAGGTGGTCACCTACCCGCTATGTTGAGTTCGTGATCATGTTGGTTTTCCTCCAAACCGTCCTTTCTCCAAGAATCTGTGTCGGATACCCTGAGCAAGTTGGTTAAGCTAAACAACAACTTGGAGAGTTGAAAGATAAAAGCTTGTCTGACTCAGTTCATTCCAAAGGGATATCTTGCGTGTGTGTGCGTGTGTGTTGGAGAAAGATCATATCTTCATCAATTGATCCTCGTGATCAATTGTCGGTGCTATTGTCTTATCCAAACTTTGATTTGAGTGTGGACTATCGTCAAATCAAATCAGAACCAATGATATTTGTAATGTTGTCTTACTCGTGGTTGATTCCTCGAGCATACATCATCATATTCTTTGGGTCTGACCAATGCTATCACCGTGTTCACTTAATTATGGAATTCCATTTATATGGAAACCTGGATGAATTGTTGTTGAGCCCATTGACAACATCCATGTCCTCTCCATGATTTTGTCGAACATTAAGCGAGTGTTGGAAACTTTTGAAAGCATCTCTTCATGCTAGCTCATGAAGCATATGTTGGATGAAAGAAGTGACTTCCTCTGATTCACGTGCATTTGGTGCAAGTTGCCGCCGTGAGTTCGAGAAAGTTAGTTTTGCTTCCTCTGGAATCATCCCAAGTAAGTCATGCACATGCGAAGTATTCCATGGTCTGATAGACTGATCATCTTCATTCCATATGAATTCCGTAGCACACTAAGCCACTGATTGACCTGTTCCAGGAGAAGGAGTTGTTGTGCTATCCTAGGTCATGCACAAGATTTTGATATCATCAATGATGGTTCCCCACCAGAACTCGGTAGTGTTTTATTATAAGACTACTATGTGGTCATACTTGTCTGGGACAACATGTTCACATGTTGTAGCAGAACCAGCTCATGTTTTGGAGCTTGCTATCGCAGTTCATTCCCCAAGAATCTCGCAACGTCGTCTCATCGATTTGTGTTGCAAACTTTCATTTTCCTTTCTAGACTCGATGAGTCTAGAATATCCTGACACCAACCAGATCTGAATCTTAGGCAGATATGATGGTTGGAGCATTTTCCAAGAACTATAATATTGGTCCCTCGATAAACGGTAAAGTGGATGTCGTGGCCAACACATCCAGCCGGAAGACCTATTATTGTAGTATCTCGATTGAAGAAAGTTGGCCACCTCCCCATGAGGATTTCATAGGATTTACCTCCGTAGTTAACCCTTATGGATTCTTGTGCTCCCGAAGTCCGACCTTTTACTTGATGTCCTAGATACCAAACCATATCAATAAATGGGTTATCCTAGCACATCAAGGAGAACATTAGAAGCGGAGTGCTAAATGTCTCTCGGTCGATCATCTAGATTTGTTTCCTTGGCCTCGCTAAGGTGAAATCTAAGAAAGTGTTATCTTCCTTTGCATCTGCATCATCCATCACCATTCATCATGGTGGTATGTTGTGTTGCCAGGATCCTTGACACGGATATTGGTAAAACCTTGATGAATATGGAGATGCTCAAGTTCTTGAGAGCATGCGCAAGCACTATGTTTTACCGTTGGCGTTAACTAGGATTTGCTTCCAGTTTCCTCGGTTATGTTATAACCTTTTCAAATAGTGGACTCACTCTCGACTGTTGAGTTCTTCCCCAGTTATCAGAATCATTCCCAACATTTGCATTTTGTTCCCAGCTTGCACCTTAGTAGTTGTTGTTCAGGATCATCTTCAAAAGTGGACTTACCATGGGCCCCATCCATTTCCGATGATAAGCAAAATCATCCATTGCGTTATCTTCAACAAGGGAGTCCACATCATCCTTTCTAGTCCAAGTATGTCATTCTTTTGAACTTCTTCAAATGATCGATTGTGATTGCCTTAGGCTGGTATAAAGAGTTTTAGTGATCTCCGAATCAAAAGTAATTCTTTTTGCCACTTAAGGGAATAATTCTACGAGTCACCTTCCCCGAGGTATCACGTTACGAAATCATGGCAAATATCTCCTTGCTACTTTAAAATTCATGCTCCATCTTATTCGAGTATGGAATTGTTGCCTACCTAGTGAACTTTCGCCATCCGTTTCGCTCTATCCCTCTAGGTGTATGCCTCGTGTCTCAGCTCGAGAGATGTTACTATGTCTCATTCCATGAGTTGATCTTGTGATCATTAAGATGATCATAAGTTGCTCGAACCTCAGGAAGGTCGATTCTTCTTAAATTCTCCCTTTCCACTCGTTGTCATGTTGGATGTAGTTCTCAAAGCAAGACATCGAGATCAAGGTGATGCAATGAATCAACATCCTCGAGAAACACATCTGGATCGTGAAGATTGTGATAGCTTGTGTCCCTCTGTCTTCTTACCTCACGACTTGAATCTCGGGACGAGATTCTTGTTTAATAGGGGTGAGCTGTCACATCCCTAGCTTCTGGTGTTGCCTAGTGTTTGCATCTTGCTTGCATCATGTTTAAATTTCTGAAACTTGAAATGAGGATTGTTGAAACCTCAGAAATCTGATTAAAAGAAGGGCAAGCACCCTTTAAATAGCATTCTGTGAATCCAAAATGCCCTAAAAATAGTTTTGTGAATTTTGGCAAGAGTTATATATCAAACCAAAATTCTGGTACATTTTTAAGGAATTATTTGGTCTCTGAATTTAAATCAACAATCCATTTGAATTTGGGGATATATTCATAATATATAATGAATATATTTTCAAATGCTTTGAAATGTTTTATGTACTTTTGAAATAGTCCAGAGAGGTAACATAAAATATCTCAGAGTGTTTTGGCACTGTTTTGAATTCATTTTGAATTTTGAATCAGTGGCAAAATGTATAAATAAAAACAAAACAAACAGAAAATAGAAAAGGCAGGGCCTTACCTGACTTACCTGCCTGGCCCAACTCCTGTTCTGGGCCAGCCCACAGGGGCAACACCGTCTTCTTCCTCCTACCAGGAGGAGAAGCAGCTGCGTGCCTGCACACGCGCGGCCGACGACACCACCTCCTACTCCAGCGCGATGACCCGGCGCTTCCAGCCACGCCACGAAGACGCCCAGCACCCCCTGCACCTCTCCCCTCTCTCCCCCCTCGTCTCCCTCACCCTCTCCCGCGATGGCCGAGCGCCATCCTCGCCGTCGTTCGCCGTAGTCATCACCAGAGCCACCCCCTCGCCCCTCTGTCATGCCCACGAGCACCGCCTCGCTACGGCGCACCTCTACGCCCAGTCCCACAAGCCCGGACGCCTTGAACAGACGCCTTCGAGCTCGTCTTCTACCTCGGGCACCGCCGATCGCCCTTGCCGATTCGTCGTCCACAGCCTGTCCCCGAGCTCGCCAGCTGCACCAATAGAACCGCAGTGATCTCATGCATGTTTCCCCCTGTTCTTCTCGTCGTTCGTGTGTCGTAGCCGGGTTAACCATCGAGGCCGAAAGCTTCTCGCTTCCGGCCATGGCGTAGCCGTGGTCACAGCCACGGCGGCTCGTGTTCGAGAATGCTCGCGTGCTCCGCATGTTCCCAGGAGGCCGCAGCTCCCATCAGTTCCTCATCCCGCGCACCGCAGCACCGTGCCCGCACGCACCCGAACTCCGGCCGCCGCCTAGCTCGCTGCTGCCATCGCCTTAGACCACCACAACTCCCCATGGTTGCTCCATCAGATGCGCGCAAGCGCCAGCAACCCGTAGCCGCAAACCGCTCATTGATCCATGCCCTATAGCGCGAAACTGAAGCCCTCCGTCGTGCTGCGTGCTCGCCGGTGACCATCCCCGGCGGCAGCCGACGTGGCACCGTCATTAGTACTAATGACGGGGCTAACTAACCTCCTCCGTCACTGACAAATGGGCCCCACGCCCTAATTAACCCCAGCTTTATTTCTGCTTAGATTAGTCATAACCCCGCGGGACCCACGCTTCAGCTTTGACCTTGCTGATGTGGCCTTTGACCGGCCCCACACATCAGTGACTCATGCCAGCGTTGTGTCACTGACCAGTAGGCCCCACTGGTCAGGTTTGACCTGGCCAGCCACAGTTGACCTGATGATGTCACTCTTATGTCATGCTGACATAGTAAAACCTTTTCTGGATTTTAAATAAATCTAAATGATTTATTTATTTTCAGAAAATATCCAAAACTTTGAAAAATCATAGAAATTAATCTATAGCTACAAATGAAATAAATTATATATGAAAAATTATCAGAAAAATTCAAGGAGTCCATCTGTACCATTTTCATGCATGTTTGAGGAAGTTAACCTCACTGTTTAGGATGAAACATGATTAGGGCAAATTTCATAATAGGTTTGGAGTTGGAATTTGATATAGTTTGAATTCCACTTCAATTAAAATGACTTTCTGTTGCATTAGCCCAAAACACATTCATATTTCCATGTCATAGCATGCATCAGATTGTTGCATATCACCATGTGTTGATTGTGTTCTTTCTCAGTTGCCGGTGTTTGTCCCCCCTCAGTAGACATTGATCCAGCGATGAATTCGATGACACCGATGAAGAGCTTTACTATCTTCAGGAGTGCCAGGCAAGCAAAAACCCCTTGTTCATTCCGATACAATCCCACTCTCTCGCTCCTGCTCTCTTTTACTGCATTAGGACAACACCGTTTCAACTATTACATGCTGCGGTAGCTGAACCCCTTTCCTCTGCATGACCTGTCATTGCCACAGTAAATAGATGAAACCCACTAGCATGAGTAGGAATTGTGAAAGTGCGTTATATCGACTAGGGGGGGTGAACAGGCGATTTTTATGAAAGTCTTCAAAACGTGAAAGTTTCGAAGACAAACAATAGAAATAAACCTATTACCATGCAGCGGAAGGTAGACTACACTAGGCAAACCATAGTCAAGTATTCAATGAAGTGAAAGCACAATGACTAATAGCAGCAATGTAGTAAGGATCAGGTAGGAAGATATTATGAACCCAAACAGAATAAGCAGTCACTCAGTGAAGACAAAAGATAGTGCAATCATACAATGACTTCACAAGAACCAACAGTAAGTAAAGGGGAGGGAAGGATGAAACCAGTGACTCGTTGAAGACAATGATTTGTTGGACCAGTTCCAGTTGTTGTGACAACTGTACGTCTGGTTAGCGCGGCTAGGTATTTAAACCTTAGGAGACACAGTCCTGGACACCCAGTCCTGAACACGCAGCTCAGGACACCCAGTCCTCACCGTATTCCCCTTGAGCTAAGGTCACACAGACCTCGCCCAATCACTCTGGTAAGTCTTCAAGGTAGACTCCCAAACCTTCACAGACTTCATTCACCGGCGATCCACAATGTCTCTTGGATGCTCAGAACGCGACACCTAACCGGCTGGAGGATTCACAGTCCTCAAGTGTAATAAGTCTTCAGATCACACAGACAAGAAGACTTAAGTGATGCCTAACACTCTTTGGCTCTGGGTGGTTGGGGCTTTATCCTCGCAAGGAATTCTCTCTCAAAGGCTTCGAGGTGGGTTGCTCTCAAACGACAAAAGTCGTACTCTAACTCTGAGCAGCCAGCCGCTTATGGTTCTAGGGGGTGGGCTATTTATAGCCACTAGGCAACCCGACCTGATTTGTCCGAAATGACCCTGGGTCACTAAGGAACTGACACGTGTTCCAACGGTCAGATTTCAAACTCACGTGGCAGCTTTACTTGGGCTACAAGCAAAGCTAACTTGTGCGACTCTGGACAAGTTTCTCTCTCATAGTCTTCACTCGAAGACATAGGTTTTGGTTAAGCATCACTTCAGTCATTCTGACTGGTTCACTTGGACCCCACTTAACAGTACGGTGGTTCCTATGACTCAACAAAGAAGAAACAGAACTACAAAAGATCTAAGTCTTCGAGCTCCATAGGCTTCATGCGATGTCTTCTCTTGTCATAGTCTTCAATGAGAATATCTTCATATACCACCTTTGACATCAATGTCTTTATACATTTTTAGGGGTCATCTCTGGTAGGAAAACCGAATCAATGAGGGACTTCTACCTGTGTTATCCTGCAATTCTCACAAACACATCAGTCCCTCAACTAGATTTGTCGTCAATACTCCAAAACCAACTAGGGGTGGCACTAGATGCACTTACAATCTCCCCCTTTTTGGTGATTGATGACAAACTAGTTGAAGTTTTCAACGGGGAATATAATATATGAAATTGTAAAGAATAAGGAATTGTCTTCATAAGTTGCAAGGGCTCCCCCTGAAGATGTGCATATAAGTAATTTGCTTTTGGAATGCAAATGCACATGGCAGGTTGTGCTTGTGGAGATCCTCTTCAACTTATGATGACAATCCACTATGCGTGTGAAGGTATGTGAAGATAATGACATGCATAATGGAAAACGGACGTCTGCAAAATGATCTAAGTGCGGAATTTATCGTCGCACATGCGGAATTTATCATCGCATCACAAAGTAGAAAATAAGTACCAAACGACCATCGAGTTTAAGTGTTACAACTCAAAGAACCAAATGTATCAAAACGAGAGTTGTAAACATGAAGCAAAATATAAAGCACCCGCCCATATGGACCCGCTTGAAGACTATCAAACGCATATGCTTCTCCCCCTTTTGTCAGCAAGGACCAAAAAGGTTTGAAGACATAGAGCATCTACTCGTTCCCATGAAGAGTAGGTGAAGCAGCAGGGTCGTCGGTGGTGTTCGGCGGTGCAGAAGAACTTGGAGCAGTGTCGAAGCATGCTGAAGGAGGTGGCGGTGAAGTGGCATCGTCTTCATCCTCGATCACTCTGGCATTCATAGTTGCAGCACAGGAAGAGAACTCAGAGTCTTCAAGAGATGGAGTTCGTCGCAGCACTGCCCTTCGAGGAGGTGTGGAGTCAAACTTGAAGCGTTCAGAGAAGCCATCCTCTTGAAGATCATCTTCAGAGCACATTAGCGTCAGCCCTTTCCAGGTGCGTTGAGAGGTTTCGTGTGCAACAAAGGCATTCTTGGCGGCAAGATTGCGAATGCGATTAACATCCACCAAGAGGCTTTGCATTTGGCGCTTCAGCCAGTCATGATGCCTATCCTGTTTCTGATGAAGAGCCACAAGAAGTTCTCGGTCATTGAGAACACGAGTGTGCTTCTTGGGTCGTTGGGCAGGTGTGCTATCGGTGGCTTAAGTGAGAGCAGGATGTGGTGCACGTGTAGTGCCAGCCAAAGGATACACACGAGTGACTTCTTCAACTCCTTCAATGTTCTGAGAAAAACTTTGATGCTCCGCATTCTGAAGACTTAGAGGTTCCTTGGCAGGCTCAGGATAAATGGCTTCAATAGACATATCCACATCAAGCAGAAAGATCCGATGATTGCGAGCAGATGGCTGATATGAGATAGCGGAGTGGAGTTTGATCAGCCGCATGTTGGGTTTCGTAGTAATTTCAAAAAAATTCCTACGCTCACGCAAGATCATGTGATGCATAGCAACGAGAGGGGAGAGTGTTGTATACATACCCACGCAGACCGACTGCGGAAGCGTTGACACAACGTAGAGGAAGTAGTCGTACGTCTTCACGATCCAACCGATCAAGCACCAAAACTACGGCACCTCCGAGTTCGAGCACACGTTCAGCTCGATGACGATCCCCGGACTCCGATCCGGCAAAGTGTCGGGGAAGAGTTCCTTCAGCACGACGGCGTGGTGACGATCTTGATGTACTACAGCAGCAGGGCTTCGCCTAAACTCCGCTACAGTATTACCGAGGACTATGGTGGCTGGGGGCACCGCACACGGCTAAGGAATAGATCACGTGGATCAACTTGTGTGTTTCTGGGGTGCCCCTGCCTCCGTATACAAAGGACTAGAGGGGGGAGGCTGGACGGCCAAGGGTGGCGCGCCAGGAGAGTCCTACTCCCTCTGGGAGTAGGATTCCCCCCCCCCCCCAATCCTAGTTGGAATAGGACTCCTTGAGGGGGGAAAGAGAGAGAGGGGGCCGGCCACCTCTCCTAGTCCTAATAGGACTAGGGGAAGGGGGGAGGCGCACAGCCACCTTGGGCTGCCCCTTTCTCCTTTCCACTAAAGCCCACTAAGGCCCATATAGCCCCAGGGGGTTCCGGTAACCTCCCGGTACTCCGGTAAAATCCGGATTTCACCCGGAACACTTCCGATATCCAAACATAGGCTTCCAATATATCAATCTTTATGTCTCGACCATTTCGAGACTCCTCGTCATGTCCGTGATCACATCCGGGACTCCGAACAACCTTCGGTACATCAAAATGCATAAACTCATAATATAACTGTCATCGTAACCTTAAGCGTGCGGACCCTACGGGTTCGAGAACAATGTAGACATGACCGAGACACGTCTCCGGTCAATAACCAATAGCGGGACCTGGATGCCCATATTGGCTCCTACATATTCTACGAAGATCTTTATCGGTCAGACCGCATAACAACATACGTTGTTCCCTTTGTCATCGGTATGTTACTTGCCCGACATTCGATCGTCAGTATCAATACCTAGTTCAATCTCGTTACCGGCAAGTCTCTTTACTCGTTATGTAATACATCATCCCGCAACTAACTCATTAGTTGCAATGCTTGCAAGGCTTATGTGATGTGCATTACCGAGAGGGCCCAGAGATACCTCTCCGACAATCGGAGTGACAAATCCTAATCTCGAAATACGCCAACCCAATATCTACCTTTGGAGACACCTGTAATGCTCCTTTATAATCACCCAGTTACGTTGTGACGTTTGGTAGCACCCAAAGTGTTCCTCCGGTAAACGGGAGTTGCATAATCTCATAGTCATAGGAACATGTATAAGTCATGAAGAAAGCAATAGCAACATACTAAACGATCAGGTGCTAAGCTAATGGAATGGGTCATGTAAATTAGATCATTCAACTAATGATGTGACCCCGTTAATCAAATAACAACTCTTTGTCCATGGTTAGGAAACATAACCATCTTTGATTAACGAGCTAGTCAAGTAGAGGCATACTAGTGACACTCTGTTTGTCTATGTATTCACACATGTATTATGTTTCCGGTTAATACAATTCTGGCATGAATAATAAACATTTATCATTATATAAGGAAATAAATAATAACTTTATTATTGCCTCTAGGGCATATTTCCTTCAGTCTCCCACTTGCACTAGAGTCAATAATCTAGATCACATCGCCATGTGATTTAACAGCAATAGTTCACATCACCATGTGATTAACACCCATAGTTCACATCGATATGTGATAAATACCCGAAGGGTTTACTAGAGTCAATAATCTAGTTCACATCGCTATGTGATTTACACCCAAAGAGTACTACGGTGTGATCATGTTTTGCTTGTGAGATAATTTTAGTCAACGGGTCTGTCACATTCAGATCCGTAAGTATTTTGCGAATTTCTATGTCAACAATGCTCTGCACGGAGCTACTCTAGCTTATTGCTCCCACTTTCAATATGTATCTAGATCGAGACTTAGAGTCACTCAGATCTGTGTCAAAACTTGCATGGAAGTAACTTTTTACGATGAACCTTTTTGTCACCTCCATAATTGAGAAATATTTCCTTATTCCACTAAGGATAATTTTGACCGCTGTCCAGTGATCTCCTCTTAGATTACTATTGTACTCCCTTGCTTAACACAGTGTAGGGTATACAATAGATCTGGTACACAGCATGGCATACTTTATAGAACCTATGACTGAGGCATAGGGAATGACTTTCATTCTCTTTCTATCTTCTGCCGTGGTCGGGCTTTGAGTCTTACTCAACTTCACACCTTGTAACACAGGCAAGAAACTTTTTCTTTGACTGTTCCATTTTGAACTACTTCAAAATCTTGTCAAGGTATGTACTCATTGAAAAAACTTATCAAGCGTCTTGATCTATCTCTATAGATCTTGATGCTCAATATGTAAGCAGCTTTACCGAGGTCTTTCTTTGAAAAAATCCTTTCAAACACTCCTTTATGCTTTGCAGAATAATTCTACATTATTTCCGATCTACAATATGTCATACACATATACTTATCAGAAATGATGTAGTGCTCCCACTCACTTTATTGTAAATACAGGCTTCACCACAAGTCTGTATAAAACTATATGCTTTGATCAACTCATCAAAGCGTATATTCCAACTCCGAGATGCTTGCACCAGTCCATAGATGGATCGCTGGAGCTTGCATATTTTGTTAGCACCTTTAAGATTGACAAAACCTTCTGGTTGTATCATATACAACTCTTCTTTAATAAATCTATTAAGGAATGCAGTTTTGTTTATCCATTTGCCAGTTTTCATAAAATGCGGCAATTGCTAACATGATTCTGACAGACTTACGCATAGATACGAGTGAGAAACTCTCATCGTAGTCAACACCTTGAACTTGTCGAAAACCTTTTGCGACAATTCTAGCTTTGTAGATAGTAACACTACTATCAACGTCCGTCTTCCTCTTGAAGATCCATTTATTCTCAATTGCTTGCCGATCATCGGGCAAGTCAACCAAAGTCCATACTTTGTTCTCATACATGGATCCCATCTCAGATTTCATGGCCTCAAGCCATTTTGCGGAATCTGGGCTCACCATCGCTTCTTCATAGTTCATAGGTTTGTCATGGTCAAGTAGCATGACCTCCAGAATAGGATTACCGTACCACTCTGGTGCGGATCTCACTCTGGTTTACCTACGAGATTCGGTAGTAACTTGATCTGAAGTTACATGATCATCATCATTAGCTTCCTCACTCATTGGTGTAGTAGCCACAGGAACAGATTTCTGTGATGCACTACTTTCCAATAAGGGAGAAGGTACAATTACCTTATAAAGTTCTACTTTCCTCCCACTCACTTCTTTCGAGAGAAACTCCTTCTCTGGAAAGTTTCCGAATTTAGCAACAAAAGTCTTGCCTTCGGATCTGTGATAGAAGGTATATCCAATAGTATCCTTTGGATATCCTATGAAGATGCACTTCTCCGATTTGAGTTTGAGCTTATCAGGATGAAACTTTTTCATATAAGCATCGCAACCCCAAACTTTAAGAAACGACAGCTTTAGGTTTCTTGCCAAACCATAGTTCACACGGTGTCGTCTCAACGGATTTAGATGGTGCCCTATTTAACGTGAATGCAGCTGTCTCTAATGCATAACCCCAAAACGATAGTGGTAGATCGGTAAGAGACATCATAGATTGCACTATATCCAATAAAGTACGGTTATGACGTTCGG
This sequence comes from Triticum dicoccoides, assembly GCF_002162155.2. Classification (NCBI taxonomy): domain Eukaryota; kingdom Viridiplantae; phylum Streptophyta; class Magnoliopsida; order Poales; family Poaceae; genus Triticum; species Triticum dicoccoides. The sequence continues at coordinate 693,477,260 of NC_041392.1, read as the reverse complement.
ACACACCATTATGTTGTGGTGTTCCATGTGGCGTGAGTAGTGAAACTATTTCACATTGTTTTAATTGAAGACCAAACTCGTAACTCAAATATTTGTCTCCGCAATCAGATCGTAGAAACTTTATTTTCTTGTCACAATGATTTTCCACTTCACTCTGAAATTCTTTGAACTTTTCAAATGTTTCAGACTTATGTTTCATCAAGTAGATATACCCATATCTGCTCAAATCATCTGTGAAGTTCAGAAAATAACGATACTTGCTGTGAGCCTTAACACTCATCGGACCGCATACATCAGTATGTATTATTTCCAATAAGTCAGTTGCTCGCTCCGGAGAACGGAGTCTTAGTCATCTTGCCCATGAGGCATGGTTCGCAAGCATCAAGTGATTCCAAAATCCCATCAGCATGGAGTTTCTTCATGCGCTTTACACCAATATGACCTAAACGGCAGTGCTACAAATAAGTTGCACTATCATTATTAACTTTGCATCTTTTGGTTTCAATATTATGACTATGTGTATCACTACGATCGAGATCCAACGAACTATTTTCATTGGGTGTGTAACCATATAAGGTTTTATTCATGTAAACAGAACAACAATTTATTCTCTTACTTAAATGAATAACCGTATTACAATAAACATGATCAAATCATATTCATGCTTAATGCAAACACCAAATAACACTTATTCAGGTTCAACACTAATCCCGAAAGTATAGGGAGTGTGCGATGATGATCATATCAATCTTGGAACCACTTCCAACACACATCGTCACTTCACCCTTAACTAGTCTCTGTTTATTCTGCAACTCCCGTTTCGAGTTACTAATCTTAGCAACTGAACTAGTATCAAATATTGAGGGGTTGCTATAAACACTAGTAAAGTACACATCAATAACATGTATATCAAATATACTTATGTTCACTTTGCCATCCTTCTTATCTGCCAATCACTTGGGGTAGTTCCGCTTCCAGTGACCAGTCCCTTTGAAGTAGAAACACTTAGTCTTAGGCTTAGGACCAGACTTGGGCTTCTTCACTTGAGTAGCAACTTGCTTGCTGTTCTTCTTGAAGTTCCCCTTCTTCCATCTGCCCTTTTCTTGAAACTAGTTGTCTTGTCTACCATCAACACTTGATGTTTTTCTTGATTTCTACCTTCATCAATTTCCGCATTATGAAGAGCTTGGGAATCATTTCCGCTATCCCTTGCATATCATAGTTCATCACGAAGTTCTACTAACTTGGTGATGGTGACTAGAGAATTCTGTCAATCACTATCTTACCTGGAAGATTAACTCCCACTTGATTCAAGTGATTGTAGTACCCAGACAATCTGAGCACATTCTCACTAGTTGAGCGATTCTCCTCCATCTTTTAGCTATAGAACTTGTTGGGGACTTCATATCTCTCAACTTGGGTATTTGCTTGAAATATTAACTTCAACTCCTGGAACATCTCATATGGTCCATGACGTTCAAACCGTCTTTGAAGTCCCGATTCTAAGCCATTAAGCATGGTGCACTAAACTATCAAGTAGTCATCATATTGGGCTAGCCAAACGTTCATAATGTCTGCATCTGCTCCTGCAATAGGTCTGTCACCTAGCGGTGCATCAAGGACATAATTCTTCTGTGCAGCAATGAGGATAAACCTCAGATCTTGGATCCAATCCGCATCATTGCTACTAACATCTTTCAACACAATTTTTCTCTAGGAACATATCAAAATAAACATATGAAAGCAACAACACAAGCTATTGATCTACAACATAATTTGAAAAATACTACCAGGACTAAGTTCATGATAAATTTAAGTTCAATTAATCATATTACTTAAGAACTCCCACTTAGATAGACATCCCTCTAATCCTCTAAGTGATTATGTGATCCAAATGAACTAAACCATAACCGATCATCACGTGAGATGGAGTAGTTTTTAATGGTGAACATCATTATGTTGATCATATCTACTATATGATTCACACTCGACCTTTTGGTCTCCGTGTTCCGAGGCCATATCTGTATATGCTTGGCTCGTCAAGTATAACCTGAGTATTCCGCGTGTGCAACTGTTTTCCACCCGTTGTATTTGAACATAGAGCCTATCACACCCGATCATCACGTGGTGTCTCAGCACGAAGAACTTTCGCAATGGTGCATACTCAGGGAGAACACTTCTTGATAATTTAGTGAGAGATCATCTTATAATGCTACCGTCAATCAAAGCAAGATAAGATGCATAAAAGATAAACATCATATGCAATCAAAATATGTGACATGATATGGCCATCATCATCTTGCGCCTTTGATCTCCATCTCCAAAGTACTGTCATGATCTCTATCGTCACCGGCATGACACCATGATCTTCATCATCTTGATCTATATCAATGTGTCGTCACATGGTCGTCTCGCCAGCTATTGCTCTTACAACTATTGCTATCGCATAGCGATAAAGAAAAGCAATTATTTGGCGCTTGCATCTTATGCAATAAAGAGACAACCATAAGGCTTTTGCCAGTTGCCGATAACTTTAACAAAACATGATCATCTCATACAACAACTTATATCTCATCACGTTTGACCATATCACATCACAACATGCCCTGCAAAAACAAGTTAGATGTCCTCTACTTTGTTGTTGCAAGTTTTACGTGGCTGCTACGGGCTTAAGCAAGAACCAATCTTACCTACGCATCAAAACCACAATGATAGTTTGTCAAATAGACTCCGTTTTAACCTTCGCAAGGACCGGGCATAGCCATACTTGGTTCAACTAAAGTTGGAGAGACAGTCGCCCGCAAGCCACCTATGTGCAAAGCACGTCGGGGGAACCGGTCTCGCGTAAGCGTACGCGTAATGTTGGTCCGGGTCGTCTCGTCCAACAATGCCGCCGAACCAAAGTATGACATGCTGGTAGGCAGTATGACTTATATCGCCCACGACTCACTTGTGTTCTACTCGTGCATATAACATCAACATAAATAACCTAGGCTCTGATACCACTGTTGGGTTTCGTAGTAATTTAAAAAAAAAAATCCTACGCTCACGCAAGATCATGTGATGCATAGCAACGAGAGGGGAGAGTGTTGTCTACGTACCCACGCAGATCGACTGTGCAAGCGTTGACACAACATAGAGGAAGTAGTCGTACGTCTTCACGATCCAACCGATCAAGCACCGAAACTACGACACCTCCGAGTTCGAGCACACGTTCAGCTCGATGACGATCCCCGGACTCCGATCCAGCAAAGTGTCGGGGAAGAGTTCCATCAGCACGACGGCGTGGTGACGATCTTGATGTACTACAGCATCAGGGCTTCGCCTAAACTCCGCTACAGTATTATCGAGGACTATGGTGGCTGGGGGCACCGCACACGGCTAAGGAATAGATCACGTGGATCAACTTGTGTGTTTCTAGGGTGCCCCTGCCTCCATATACAAAGGACTAGAGGGGGGAGGCTGGCCGGCCAAGGGTGGCGCGCCAGGAGAGTCCTACTCCCTCTGGGATTAGGATTCCGCCCCCCCCAATCCTAGTTGGAATAGGACTCCTTGAGGGGGGAAAGAGGGAGAGGGGGCCGTCCACATCTCCTAGTCCTAATAGGACTAGGGGAAGGGGGGAGGCGCACAGCCACCTTGGGCTGCCCCTTTCTCCTTTCCACTAAAGCCCACTAAGGCCCATATAGCCCCCGGGGGGTTCCGGTAACCTCCCGGTACTCCGGTAAAATCCCGATTTCACCCGGAACACTTCCGATATCCAAACATAGGCTTCCAATATATCAATCTTTATGTCTCGACCATTTCAAGACTCCTCGTCATGTCCGTGATCACATCCGGGACTCCGAACCCCCTGCGGTACATCAAAATGCATAAACTCATAATATAACTGTCATCGTAACCTTAAGCGTGCGGACCCTACGGGTTCGAGAACAATGTAGACATGACCGAGACACGTCTCCGGTCAATAACCAATAGCGGGACCTGGATGCCCATATTGGCTCCTACATATTCTATGAAAATCTTTATCGGTCAGACCGCATAACAACATACGTTGTTCCCTTTGTCATCGGTATGTTACTTGCCCGAGATTCGATCGTCAGTATCCAATACCTAGTTTAATCTCGTTACCGGCAAGTCTCTTTACTCGTTCTTTAATACATCATCCCGCAACTAACTCATTAGTTGCAATGCTTGCAAGGCTTATGTGATGTGCATTACCAAGAGGGCCCAGAGATACCTCTCCGACAATCGGAGTGACAAATCCTAATCTCGAAATACGCCAACCCAACATCTACCTTTGGAGACACCTGTAATGCTCCTTTATAATCACCCAGTTACGTTGTGACGTTTGGTAGCACCCAAAGTGTTCCTCCGGTAAACGGGAGTTGCATAATTTCATAGTCATAGGAACATGTATAAGTCATGAAGAAAGCAATAGCAACATACTAAACGATCGGGTGCTAAGCTAATGGAATGGGTCATGTCAATTAGATCATTCAACTAATTATGTGACCCCGTTAATCAAATAACAATTCTTTGTCCATGGTTAGGAAACATAACCATCTTTGATTAACGAGCTAGTCAAGTAGAGGCATACTAGTGACACTCTATTTGTCTATGTATTCACACATGTATTATGTTTCCGGTTAATACAATTCTAGCATGAATAATAAACATTTATCATGATATAAGGAAATAAATAATAACTTTATTATTGCCTCTAGGGCATAGTTCCTTCACCGCATTATCCATGGAGCGTAGAACTTCAATCCAAAAAGATCAGAGCCTGATGCAGCAAGTTGGCGGATGAAGAAGTCCTATGCATTGAAGCATTTTCCATGAAGAATATAGAAGACCAAGGTCTTCATTGCACCTTCTAGCTTGGCATGTGGAGAGTGTCCTTTGATGGGCCAGAGAGTTCACCTTATGATGTGATAAATAGTCCTTGGCAGATACTCAAGGTCTTCAACAAAGAACTCTTTGGGATATGCAGCATCTTGGGGCAATGGCTTCATCATACTGAGCATATGACTCATGTTGGGTTCAGGCTTCTAAAAGATGCTTTCCACAGCTTCACTGTGAAGCTGACAGCCAGTTTCGTAGAGATCGCCAGGAGTGGGTAGACCAGTGTGCCCAATGATGTCAAAGGCTTTGGCTTCATGATGAACGTTTCCTGTCATCCACTCCAGGACCCAAGTCTTCGGATCTCTGTTGTACCCGCGGATGTGAAGTGTGGCATAGAATTGGAGCAGCAACTCTTCATTCCAATGCTCTTGGTCGGTGACGAACGGCAGCAATCCAACCTCTTTGAAGCAATCCAGAGCTTCTTCCAGGCAGGGCAGACCAGCTATTGCTTCAATGTCAAGACGCTTGTGTGGGAAGATGCGACCTTGATTGTATAGAATGCAGGAGTAATAGCTTCGCTGCGGATAGCTCCAGAACCGATCAGATGATATTCTTTCCCTTGAGTAGGGGTTCCTGGAGCTATTGAAGAAAGTGTTGTCTGCTCTGAAGCCATTGACATTAAAGGATCCAGGTGCTGATACAGGACCTGGAAACCTGGGCAATCTTGGGATTGGCTTCTGTACTTGAGGCCTGTGCTTAACATGATAGTCGAACTAAGGACCAGCAGTAGGTGCAGGAACAGAAGTAGTGGGATCAGTGGCTTCGCTGACTTCTGGTGCTTGGGTTGGTGAAGGCTCCACATTAGTTTCAGCCATGACAACGTCAGTGGCTTCATTGGTGTTGGTGGTGGCAGCCTCAAGATTCTCAACCTCCACTTGACGAGCTGGAGGGTCGGTCACAGTCACGTTCTCCTCGAGAACTGCTTCTTGGTGGAAGGGGGGAGTAGCAGCTTTTGGGGTTTCTTCTTCATCGGCTGATGTAGCCGGAATGTCTTCAGCAGCTGTAGCTTCAGACTCAGAGACTGGAGGCCTTGGTCCTTTGCGAAGCCTGCGTAACGCTGGCGACGCCTATGGAGTTGGAGTTGGCTGGGCCTCAAAGTCTTCTTCCTCTTGTGCTTGTGGGCGATCAGCCCATGATGCATCCTGAGCAATTGGCGTCAGAGGACGACCAATGCTGATGAGTTTGCTGTGCGTTAGCACAGGCGATGATACCTGTTGGTGCTCGAGCTGAGGAAGAACTGCATCATCTTCAACATGGTCATGCTGACCAATGTCTTCAGCAGCGATGGGATCAGCTGCTGGAAAGTCTTTAGCTTCATGAGCCTCTGTGAAAGCAGGCTCATGGACAGTCAGTTGACGTTCTTGAGGTTCAGCGTCAGGGCGAACCATGGAGATGGGTTCAACAATCAAGGGCTCTATGGTAGCAGCCCGTTTGGTCTTCTACTTCTTCTTGGAGGGAGCAGTAGCAGAGGCTTCAGGATGTTTCCTCTTTCTGGCTTTAGCCTCAGCAGCCCTCGTCTTCTTCAGCTCTGAAGCAGTTGACCGGGCCTTTGGCTTCGAGCCAGTCATGCTAGTTGGGAAGACAATGGGATCTGCTTCCTGCCTTGGTGCGTTGGGTTCGGCCATAGTGGGCTTCTTCTTCTGCTTAGCAGCCATCCTAGGATCAATGCCCGGACGCCCAAGGGCCTTGCGCTTCTCAGCCTCGTTGTAGCCTTGCACACACTTGTCAGCCAGGCTCTTCATGCGCTCCCGAGAACCCTGAGCTTCTGCTCGTTTCTTGAGAAAGGCTTCTTTGAGCTCGTGCAGCATAATCTTGAAGTTTTTCACCTCTTGTACACTGAGCTTGGCCATATGCTTCTTGAACTGAGCCTTTTCATATTCAATCTTTTGCTTCAGTTCGACGATGCGCTGAGCGAGAGCTAGCTCTGAAGCAATGGCGCCATGGAAGGCAACACTGAGGCCAATGGGTAGTTGCAGATCTTCGAAGCTGATGTTGGGCGTGTCAAACCACTCATCAATGAAGTTGTGGATGATTGTCACATCAAAGAGAGGCAGATCATTGAATATTTCTGCTTCTTCTTTGCTCTTGATGAGTTGCTCAAGAGCATCATCTGCAAGATCTTCATCACTGGACAGATCAATGGCATCATTTCGCAGAATGGCAGTAGCTGTTAGTTCTTGGCCGGTGTGTGGCAGGGGCAGTTTGACCTTCTGGGGCTTGGAGATGCGTGACAAATCTTCAGACTGCACACTCTCTTCAGGAGGTGCAGTGGCCAGTGGCTTCGCCCGTGAGATTTTTGGTGCAGAGGCAGGCTTTGAAGCTTTTGGCTGCTTCAGCTTCTTTGGCTTCGGCGCTGCAGGCGCTTCATTTGATTCAGCGTCATCTGCAGGCCCATTCTCGGCAGTCCCTTGAACCACGATATGGGTGATGAGACCTTCAAGGTTGTAGAAGGGCCCAAGAAGATTTGGTTCAGCTTCGCGAGTTCCATCGGTACGGGGAGCAGAGGGACCAGGGTTGAAGTCTAAACCCAAAGACTTCTTGTTCTGCTTCGCTGAGTTCTTGGCAAACTGGAAGTTGCGCTTGAACAGATTGTCGTCACGGCACCATAGTAGTGACGATGGGTGTGCATCTGCAGGCTGTGGCCCACGGACCATGCAGGGATAGAAGCCTTGTTCAATGGCTTCTTCTCTGGACCTGGGTTGAAGTTTTTTGTATAGGATGTCTCCCCACGGTCGCTTGATGGCATTTTTCTCAGCATATTCTTGGGTCACAAACCGGTATTTGAACCATTGTTCTGCCCAATATCTTCGAATCCACTGGATTCGGGTCTTGCGCTGATTATAATCCTCTTCGGGATCTGTCTTGTAAAGTTCTAAGAGGTCATCAGGCAGATCTCTTGATGTTCCGCCACGATGCTATCTGCCTCCCTTCCTTGCAGATTTCTCTGAAGCCATGAATTTTAAACTGAAAAGCTTCAATGTGTTCAAAGGCTTCAAAGGTTTTTGCTTGCTGGACAAACAGGAACTGGCTTCGGGAGAATTTATATGATGCTATAAGTATTCTGCAAATGAATGTAGACTATGAGAACCAAGGGATTCTCCCACGGTCATGTACCTGTGACAGCATTAAGGTGCGAGGGAAGGGGAAGAGGTCATATGCATTCTCAGAAGATTTTGAAGATAAATCAGTTTAGAAGACATTGACCTCATCGTGCGAAGACATTCACTCATAGATAAGGAGTTGGTTCCAGATTTGAACGAATCCAGAGATCAGTACAAGTGAGGAATCTAACTACTTTGTGAAGCATAAGTGAATATACTAGGTACGTTATGAGATGCAGTATGAAAGAGATCCAACTTGTGTGAATAGAAACTTCTTGTGGTAGAAAGTGACAAAGCTATAGGATCAAGGGGGCCGTAAAAAGGAAGTTTTATTTACCACACGAAGAACTGCTAGACAGAGTGGAAGAGGAGGCCGAGCAGTTCGATCTTCCGTGCCCTAACTTGGCAACGGAGGACACCTACGGCGACGGCGGAGAAGATGATGTTCGCGGTCGGCGTGAAGACGGCGTCGGAGAGGTTGCGGCAGCGAAGTGCTTCGTCGCCAGCGTCGTCCAGGGCTAGCGGTGGCGCTAGGGTTCGTGCGAGAGTGGAAGAAGAGATAATGACTGTGGTGAGGCGTGTATTTATAGGTATAGGGGCGGCTCAGTGTTATTACATAGGTGCCCCTGGCGATTCACATCTGAGGAACACGTGGCCATCATGCAGCATGTCGGAGGTTGTTCCACGTCCCACGCACGCCTGGATTGTCGGGTGGTCGTTCCCACTTCTCCGGGTTTCATGTGAAGGAATGAGCATTTAAAACGGACTTAATGTTTGTCTCTGTATCTTCTGCTGACAAGGACGCGGAGAAGACATTCGACAGTTTCAATAGAATGCATATGACTTGGAGAGGTAGAGCTTGAGATAGAAAGCATATTGAGGTTAGGGTCCGATCACATTCACTTAGTTCAAAAGATTCAACAAGAAGACATAGCTAGAAGTGAATGCTGTAGAGGACAGAACACTAGTGTATATATATATATATATATTCAACATAGTGAAGATAATCATGAAGACATGTTGAGATTGAAGCCAAACCAAATGTGAAGACATAGCAAATGTAACGCCATGAGTGAAACACTTCAAACAGAACATTTGGTGGTGGCGTTACCCACCGTATAGGAAGTATTAGACCCAGACACGGCGCACAATTATCGTGGTGCTCCGAAGTCAAATTCCACATTAATGTATTCACACTTAGAATGTATGTCTTCATTGATTGAAGATATACTTTACTTCGTGTGTTGCACATATAAGTCATCAATATGCATAAGTGTTAGGATGTGTGCCTGATCACAGGACATTTGAGGATTCCAAGATATTTAGCTCACACCGTAACTTGCAAAATCTCTTCTCATCCAAGGGCTTGGTGAAGATATCTGCCAATTGCTCTTCGGTGTTGACGTGTATGATATCAATGTCTTCCTTCACAACATGATCTCTGAGAAAGTGATGACGAATTTCAATGTGCTTTGTCTTCGAGTGTTGAACTGGGTTGTTGGCAATCTTGATGGCGCTTTCGTTGTCGCAATAGAGTGGAACTTTCTTTAGATGAATGCCATAGTCCTTGAGTGTTTGCTTCATCCACAGAAGCTGAGCGCAGCAAGATCCAGCAGCAATGTATTCAGATTCAGTAGTGGAGAGAGATACACAGTTCTGCTTCTTTGAAGACCAACATACAAGTGATCGTCCCAGAAAATGACATGCGCCTGATGTAGACTTGCGATCCACCTTGTCACCAGCATAATCAGCATCCGAGAATCCAACCAGATCAAACTCTGAGCCCTTTGGATACCATAATCCTAGAGTTGGGGTGTAAGCCAAATATCGAAGAATTCGCTTCACAGCTAGGTGATGCGACTCCTTTGGTGCCGCTTGAAATCGAGCACACATGCAAACACTAAGCATAATATCTGGCCTAGATGCACATAGATAAACCAAAGAACCAATCATGGAGCGGTATACCTTTTGATCAAACTCTTTACCATTGTCGTCAGGACCCAGATGATGTTTGGCTGGCATTGGTGTCGTGAAGCCTTTGCAGTCTTGCATACCGAACTTATTCAGGCAATCTTTGATATACTTCTCTTGAGATATGAAGATGCCGTTGCGTTGTTGTCGTATTTGAAGACCGAGGAAGAACTTCAGCTCTCCCATCATGGACATCTGATATTGTTCTTGCATCATATATCCAAACTCTTCACTGTACTTCTGATTGGTGCAGCCGAAGATGATGTCATCCACATATATTTGGCACACAAACAGTTCACCATCATATGTCTTCGTGAAGAGAGTAGGGTCGAGGGAACCAGGTATGAAGCCTTTGCTCTTCAGGAAGTATTTGAGTGTGTCATACCAAGCCCGAGGGGCTTGTCTGAGGCCATATAGTGCCTTGTTGAGCTTGTATACCATGTCAGGATGTTTTGGATCTTCAAAGTCAGGCGGTTGTGCAACATACACTTCTTCTTCAATCTTGCCATTGAGAAAGGCGCTCTTCACATCCATTTGATATAGAAGTATGTTATGATGATTTGCATAGGCCAGCAGTATGCGTATGGCTTCAAGTCGAGCCACAGGAGCAAATGTTTCATCAAAGTCAATGCCTTCCACTTGAGTATATCCTTGAGCAACGAGACGAGCTTTGTTTCTGACAACTTGACCATGCTCATCTTGCTTGTTGCGGTATATCCATTTGGTGCCTATTATATTGTGCTTCCGAGGATCAGGACGCTTAACCAGTTCCCATACATTATTCAGCTCAAACTGTTGAAGCTCTTCTTGCATAGCTTGAATCCATTCAGGTTCCATGAAGGCTTCTTCAACTTTCTTGGGTTCTGTTATTGAGACGAATGTGAAGTGCCCACAGATATTTGCTAGCTGAGTTGCCCTTGAACGAGTGAGGGGACCAGGTGCATTGATGCTATCAATTATTCTCTCAATCTGCACTTCATTGGCAACACGAGGATGTACAGGGCGAAGATTTTGCTCTTGCTGATCATTGTCATTGTTAGTGGGATTGTCTTCAGGCTGAGCATTGTCTTCAGGTTGATCAGGTGCGGAGATGATAAGTTCCTCTTTAGGTTGAGCTTCAGAGGGTATGATTTCTCCAGTTCCCATTAGCTTGATTGATTCGCTGGATGGAACTTCATCTAGCACATTCGGCAGGTGCTCTCTTTGTGAACCGTTAGTCTCATCAAACTGCACATCCACTGTTTCAACCACTTTATAATGAAAGAGATTGAAGACTCTGTAGGAGTGTGAATCCTTTCCATATCCAAGCATAAAACCCTCATGTGCTTTTGGTGCAAATTTTGAAGTATGATGTGGATCCTTGATCCAGCACCTGGCTCCAAATACTCTGAAGTAACTGACATTTGGCTTCTTGCCAGTAAGGAGCTCATAAGATGTCTTGTTCAGAAGCTTGTGAAGATAAACACGATTGATTGTATGGCATGCAGTATCAATGGCTTCAGGCCAGAATTTTCTTGGAGTCTTGTATTCATCAAGCATCGTTCGGGCCATCTCAATGAGTGTTCTGTTCTTGCGTTCGACGACACCATTCTTCTGTGGCGTGTATGGAGCTGAGAATTCATGTGTGATGCCCAAAGTATCAAGATATGTATCAAGGCCAGTGTTCTTGAATTCAGTGCCATTGTCACTTCTGATGTGCTTTATCTTGGCGCCATAGTTGTTCATTGCTCGATTGGCGAAGTGTCTGAAGACATCCTGCACTTCAGTCTTGCAGAGGATTATGTGCACCCAAGTATATCTAGAATAATCATCAACAATGACAAAGCCATAGAGACAAGCAGTAGTAGTAAGAATTGAGTAATGAGTAGGACCAAAAAGATCCATGTGGAGCAGTTCGAAGGGTCGAGTAGTTGTCATGATTGTCTTTGAGGGATGTTTGGCCCTCGTCATCTTTCCTGCTTCACAGGCACCGCATAAGTGATCTTTCTTGAACTTGATGCCCTCGATGCCTATGACATGCTTCTTATTTGCAAGGGTGTGGAGGTTCCTCATGCCAGCATGCCTTAGCCTCCGATGCCAGAGCCAGCATTCTGAAGCTTTTGCTAGAAGACATACGGTAAGCTATGGTCCTGCTGAGAAATCTACCACGTACAAATCATCTTTCCGATACCCCTCAAACACTAGAGACTTGTCAGATTCCATTAGAACAAGGCGGCGATATTTTCCAAACATTACGATCATGTTCAAATCGCAAAGCATTGAGACAGACATTAAGTTGAAGCCAAGGGATTCAACAAGCATGACTTTATCCATGTGTTGATCCTTTGAGATTGCAACTCTACCTAAACCCAATACCTTACTTTTACCAGTGTCAGCAAATGTGATGTGACTCTTGTCGGATGGACATAAGGTTGAGTCCATAAGAAGTCTTCTTTTGCCAGTCATGTGATTGGTACACCCACTATGAACAATCCATTCTGAAGACGTTGGTGTCGTACCCTACAGTGCAGTTAGGGGGATAGGCTTCACGAAGAGAATTGTGAAGCAAAAACATTTGACGAACCAGTGGGTTATGAAAGCTTAGGTCCAGATTAGGACTAATAGGGAGAGTAGCAAGCGATTCAGGAACGAAGTACATAGTAAGACCATTCGGGCATTTGATCTTGCGCCCTACAAGATGTTTAAGGTCCCCAGCAATAGCGTCAGACGATTTTGGTTTTCTGCTGGAGACCTTTCCCTGCAAAAGAGAGTTAAGCTTTCTTAGCCACCCACATCTTCAAGGGTGGCTTAGAAGCAATAAGTCTAAGTGCAGCATCTGAAAACTTTGGCTTTGGAGCCCTAGCAAACAGTCTTGCAGGTGGACAATAGTACTCATAAGTATAAGCAGAATAGTTCTTGGTCTTATGAACATGGCGGTTTGATGAACCGCGCTCATATTCATAGGCCTGAGTATGGTTTCCCTGCAAAACATTTGCATTAGTGCGACTCGGGTGAGTCCTCTGTCTGTGTGAAGCCTTTGGACCGTATGAAGCCTGTGGTCTGGGGTTTGTCCTCTTCACCTGTGGTGTCATGATGACATTCACAGGAAGATTCTCCAGACACTTTTTCGGTACCCAGATCTTCTTCATAGGCGGTCCATTCCTGCAGTTAGTACCAATGTACCTGGCAAACACTTCACGATTTTGATTCTTAAACAGTTTATAGTTTGCATCAAAGGATTCATCAATGACAATAGGGTTAGCACAAGTGAAGCCAGATAGAGTGGATGGATCTGCTGAAGATTCCTTTGCAGCAACCCATATGGTTTTGGGGTACTGCTCAGGTTTCCAGTAAGAGCCATCAGCATTCATTTTCCTTACGAACCCAACACCCTCTTTCCTCGAGTTTTGGTTCAGGATCTACCTTTTGAGGACATCACATAGTGTCTGATGCCCTTTAAGACTTTTGTACATCCTTGTTTCAAGCAATGTCTTCAACCTAGCATTCTCATCTGCAATAGCAGTGGTATCCTCAGCAGAGGGGTTAGTTCCCACATCAATAGTTGAAGATATTGCAACAGTAGCAGCAGTAGAACATTCAGCAACAGAAGTAGCATTATCACGCTCAATGCATTTAAGGCATGGTGGTTCAAATCCTTCCTGAGCGGAAATGATCTGTTCAGCGTGAAGTGACTCGTTTTCCTTTTGAAGATCTTCATGAGCCGCTCTCAATTTCTCAAGATCTTGCTTCCTTTGAAGATAATCATAGGAAAGCTTTTCATGAGTTGTTGAGAGCGTTTCATGACGACTTTCAAGTTCCTCATACTTAACGTGAAGATTTTTTATGTCTTCAATTAAGGACTCAGATCAAGGCATTTCAGCGCCTAACAGATCATCGCTTTTGTCTAACAGTTTTTGAATATGTTCCATAGCTTTCTGTTGTTCAGTTGCAATTTTAGCAAGTGTTTTGTAGCTGGGTCTTGAACCACAATCAGAGTCATCTTCACTAGATGTTTGATAGTGAGTAGTGCGTGTGTTTACCTTGGCACCACGTGCCATGAAGCAGTAGGTAGGAGCGGAGTAGTCCTTGTCATTTGCATCGGTGTCGGTGATGAAGTCATTGTCTTCAGTGTTGAAGATGGACTTGGCAACGTATGCTGTAGCCAGACTTGCAACGCCAGAATCGGACTCCTCCTCAGACTCCACCTCCGCCTCCTCAGAAGCGGACTCCTCCTCTGAATCCATTTCCTTGCCAACAAACGCATGTGCCTTGCCAGATGAGCTCTTCTTGTGTGATGAAGACTTTGAGGAAGACTTGGAAGAAGACTTTGAGTATTTCTTCTTCTTCTTGTCATCAGAGTCATATTCCTTGCTCTTCTTCTTCTTGTTGTTCTCATTGTCCCACTGCGGACACTCAGAGATGAAGTGGTCAGGTTTCTTGCACTTGTGACATGTTTTCTTCTTGTAGTCATGAGCAGAAGCTTCATCATTCCTTGAGCTTGATCGTGAAGACTTTTTGAAACCTTTCTTCTTGGTGAATTTTTGGAACTTCTTCACAAGCATAGCAAGTTCCCTTCCAATGTCTTCAGGATCATCAGAACTGCTGTCAGATTCTTCTTCAGATGAGGAGACAGCTTTTGCCTTCAAGGCACGAGTTCGCCCATAGTTTGGACCGTAGATATCTCTTTTCTCAGAAAGCTGAAACTCATGTGTGTTGAGCCTCTCAAGTATGTCAGACGGATCGAGTGTCTTGAAATCAGGACGTTCTTGAATCATCAGGGCTAGGGTGTCAAACGAACTGTCAAGTGATCTCAGTAGTGTCTTGACGACTTCATGCTTGGTGATCTCAGTAGCGCCGAGGGCTTGAAGCTCATTTGTGATGTCAGTGAGTCGATCAAACGTGAGCTGGACATTCTCATTGTCATTTCGATTGAAGCGGTTGAAGAGGTTGCGAAGGACACTGATTCTCTGATCTCTCTAGGTTGAGACGCCTTCGTTGACCTTGGAGAGCCAGTCCCAGACTAGCTTAGATGTTTCCAAAGCACTCACGCGGCCATACTATCCTTTGGTCAGATGACCACAGATGATATTCTTGGCAGTAGAGTCCAGTTGAATGAACTTCTTGACATCAGCAGCAGTGACACCTTCTCCAGCCTTGGGAACGCCGTTCTTGACGACATACCATAAGTCGACGTCAATGGCTTCAAGATGCATGCGCATCTTATTCTTCCAGTAGGGATATTCAGTTCCATCAAAGACGGGGCACGCAGCGGAGACTTTAATTATCCCTGTAGTCGACATAGCTAAAACTCCAGGTGGTTAAACTGAATCACACAGAACAAGAGAGTACCTCGCTCTGATACCAATTGAAAGTGCGTTATATCGACTAGGAGGGGTGAATAGGCGATTTTTATGAAAGTCTTCAAAACGTGAAAGTTTCGAAGACAAACGATAGAAATAAACCTATTACCATGCAGCGGAAGGTAGACTACACTAGGCAAACCATAGTCAAGTATTCAATGAAGTGAAAGCACAATGACTAATAGCAGCAATGTAGTAAGGATCAGGTAGGAAGATATTATGAAGCCAAACAGAACAAGCAGTCACTCAGTGAAGACAAAAGATAGTGCAATCATACAATGACTTCACAAGGACCAACAGTAAGTAAAGGGAAGGGAAGGATGAAACCAGTGACTCGTTGAAGACAATGATTTGTTGGACCAGTTCCAGTTGCTGTGACAACTGTACGTCTGGTTAGGGCGGCTAGGTATTTAAACCTTAGGACACACAGTCCCGGACACCCAGTCCTGAACACGCAGCTCAGGACACCCAGTCCTCACCGTATTCCCCTTGAGCTAAGGTCACACAGACCTCGCCCAATCACTCTGGTAAGTCTTCAAGGTAGACTCCCAAACCTTCACAGACTTCGTTCACCAGCGATCCACAATGTCTCTTGGATGCTCAGAACGCGACGCCTAACCGGCTGGAGGATTCACAGTCCTCAAGTGTAATAAGTCTTCAGATCACACAGACAAGAAGACTTAAGTGATGCCTAACACTCTTTGGCTCTGGGTGGTTAGGGCTTTATCCTCGCAAGGAATTCTCTCTCAAAGGCTTCGAGGTGGGTTGCTCTCAAACGACAAAAGCCGTACTCTAACACTGAGCAGCCAGCCGTTTATGGTTGTAGGGGGTGGGCTATTTATAGCCACTAGGCAACCCGACCTGATTTGTCCGAAATGACCCTGGGTCACTAAGGAACTGACACGTGCTCCAATGGTCAGATTTCAAACTCACGCGGCAGCTTTACTTGGGCTACAAGCAAAGCTGACTTGTCCGACTCTGGACAAGTTTCGCTCTCATAGTCTTCACTCGAAGACATAGGTTTTGGTTAAGCATCACTTCAGTCATTCTGACTGGTTCACTTGGACCCCACTTAACAGTACGGTGATTCCTATGACTCAACAAAGAAGAAACAGAACTACAAAAGATCTAAGTCTTCGAGCTCCATAGGCTTCATGCGATGTCTTCTCTTGTCATAGTCTTCAATGAGAATATCTTCATATACCACCTTTGACATCAATGTCTTCATACATTTTTAGGGGTCATCTCTGGTAGGAAAACCGAATCAATGAGGGACTTCTACCTGTGTTATCCTGCAATTCTCACAAACACATCAGTCCCTCAACTAGATTTGTCGTCAATACTCCAAAACCAACTAGGGGTGGCACTAGATGCACTTACAATCTCCCCCTTTTTGGTGATTGATGACAAACTAGTTGAAGTTTTCAACGGGGAATATAATATGTGAAATTGTAAAGAATAAGGAATTGTCTTCATAAGTTGCAAGGGCTCCCCCTGAAGACGTGCATATAAGTAATTTGCTTTTGGAATGCAAATGCACATGGCAGGTTGTGCTTGTGGAGATCCTCTTCAACTTATGATGACAATCCACTATGCATGTGAAGGTATGTGAAGATAATGACATGCATAATGGAAAATGGACGTCTGCAAAATGATCTAAGTGCAGAATTTATCGTCGCACATGCGGAATTTATCATCGCATCACAAAGTAGAAAATAAGTAGCAAACGACCATCAAGTTTAAGTGTTACAACTCAAAGAACCAAATGTATCAAAACGAGAGTTGTAAACACGAAGCAAAATATAAAGCACCCGCCCATATGGACCCGCTTGAAGACTATCAAACTCATATGCTTCTCCCCATTTTGTCAGCAAGGACCAAAAAGGTTTGAAGACATAGAGCATCTACTCGTTCCCATGAAGAGTAGGTGAAGCAGTAGGGTCGTCGGTGGTGTTCGGCGGTGCAGAAGAACTTGGAGCAGTGTCGAAGCATGCTGAAGGAGGTGGCGGTGAAGTGGCATCGTCTTCATCCTCGATCACTCTGGCATTCATAGTTGCAGCACAGGAAGAGAACTCAGAGTCTTCAAGAGATGGAGTTCGTCGCAGCACTGCCCTTCGAGGAGGTGTGGAGTCAAACTTGAAGCGTTCAGAGAAGCCATCCTCTTGAAGATCATCTTCAGAGCACATTAGCGTCAGCCCTTTCCAGGTGCGTCGAGAGGTTTCATGTGCAACAAAGGCATTCTTGGCGGCAAGATTGCGAATGCGGTTAACATCCACCAAGAGGCTTTGCATTTGGCGCTTCAGCCAGTCATGATGCCTATCCTGTTTCTGATGAAGAGCCACAAGAAGTTCTCGGTCATTGAGAACACGAGTGTGCTTCTTGGGTCGTTGGGCAGTTGTGCTATCGGTGGCTTCAGTGAGAGCAGGATGCGGTGCACGTGTAGTGCCAGCCAAAGGATACACACGAGTGACTTCTTCAACTCCTTCAATGTTCTGAGAAAAACTTTGATGCTCCGCATTCTGAAGACTTAGAGGTTCCTTGGCAGGCTCAGGATAAATGGCTTCAATAGACATATCCACATCAGGCAGAAAGATCCGATGATTGCGAGCAGATGGCTGATATGAGATAGCGGAGTGGAGTTTGATCAGCCGCATGTTAGGTTTCGTAGTAATTTCAAAAAAATTCCTACGCTCACGCAAGATCATGTGATGCATAGCAACAAGAGGGGAGAGTGTTGTCTATGTACCCACGCAGACCGACTGCGGAAGCGTTGACACAATGTAGAGGAAGTAGTCGTACGTCTTCACGATCCAACCGATCAAGCACCGAAACTACGGCACCTCCGAGTTCAAGCACACGTTCAGCTCGATGACGATCCCCGGACTCCGATCCAGCAAAGTGTCGGGGAAGAGTTCCGTCAGCACGACGGCGTGGTGACGATCTTGATGTACTACAGCAGCAGGGCTTCGCCTAAACTCCGCTACAGTATTATCGAGGACTATGGTGGGTGGGGGCACCGCACACGGCTAAGGAATAGATCACGTGGATCAACTTGTGTGTTTCTGGGGTGCCCCTGCCTCCGTATACAAAGTACTAGAGGGGGGAGGCTGACCGGCCAAGGGTGGCGCGCCAGGAGAGTCCTACTCCCTCTGGGAGTAGGATTCCCCCCCCCCCAATCCTAGTTGGAATAGGACTCCTTGAGGGGGGAAAGAGAGAGCGGGGGCCGGCCACCTCTCCTAGTCCTAATAGGACTAAGGGGAAGGGGGGAGGCGCACAGCCACCTTGGGCTGCCCCTTTCTCCTTTCCACTAAAGCCCACTAAGGCCCATATAGCCCCTGGGGGGTTCCGGTAACCTCCCGGTACTCCGGTAAAATCCCGATTTCACCCGGAACACTTCCGATATCCAAACATAGGCTTCCAATATATCAATCTTTACATCTCGACCATTTCGAGACTCCTCGTCATGTCCGTGATCACATCCGGGACTCCAAACAACCTTCGGTACATCAAAATGCATAAACTCATAATATAACTATCATCGTAACCTTAAGCGTGCGGACCCTACGGGTTCGAGAACAATGTAGACATGACCGAGACACGTCTCCGGTCAATAACCAATAGCGGGACCTAGATGCCCATATTGGCTCCTACATATTCTACGAAGATCTTTATCGGTCGGACCGCATAACAACATACGTTGTTCCCTTTGTCATCGGTATGTTACTTGCCCGAGATTCGATCGTCAGTATCCAATACCTAGTTCAATCTCGTTACCGGCAAGTCTCTTTACTCGTTCTATAATACATCATCCCGCAACTAACTCATTAGTTGCAATGCTTGCAAGGCTTATGTGATGTGCATTACCGAGAGGGCCCAGAGATACCTCTCCGACAATCAGAGTGACAAATCCTAATCTCGAAATACGCCAACCCAACATCTACCTTTGGAGACACCTATAATGCTCCTTTATAATCACCCAGTTATGTTGTGACGTTTGGTAGCACCCAAAGTGTTCCTCCGGTAAACGGGAGTTGCATAATCTCATAGTCATAGGAACATGTATAAGTCATGAAGAAAGCAATAGCAACATACTAAATGATCGGGTGCTAAGCTAATGGAATGGGTCATGTCAATCAGATCATTCAACTAATGATGTGACCCCGTTAATCAAATAACAACTCTTTGTCCATGGTTAGGAAACATAACCATCTTTGATTAACGAGCTAGTCAAGTAGAGGCATACTAGTGACACTCTGTTTGTCTATGTATTCACACATGTATTATGTTTCCGGTTAATACAATTCTAGCATGAATAATAAACATTTATCATGATATAAGGAAATAAATAATAACTTTATTATTGCCTCTAGGGCATATTTCCTTCAGTCTCCCACTTGCACTAGAGTCAATAATCTAGATCACATCGCCATGTGATTTAACAGCAATAGTTCACATCACCATGTGATTAACACCCATAGTTCACATCGATATGTGATAAATACCCAAAGGGTTTACTAGAGTCAATAATCTAGTTCACATCGCTATGTGATTTACACCCAAAGAGTACTACGGTGTGATCATGTTTTGCTTGTGAGATAATTTTAGTCAACGGGTCTGTCACATTCAGATCCGTAAGTATTTTGCGAATTTCTATGTCAACAATGCTCTGCACGGAGCTACTCTAGCTTATTGCTCCCACTTTCAATATGTATCTAGATCGAGACTTAGAGTCATTCAGATCTGTGTCAAAACTTGCATCGACGTAACTTTTTACGATGAACCTTTTTGTCACCTCCATAATTGAGAAATTGTCACACCCTAGCTAGTCATGCATTAGAGTGTTGCATCATGTTTACTTTTTCATCAGAAACTTGAAATGGGGATGACAGAACCCCCAGTCCCCTCTGAAACCAACTAGGGTTTACTAAAATAATTTTCAATGAACCTGAAATGCCCTTCTAAAATGCCCATCATTTTTGTCTTGGTTCAGAACCCCTGCCAAAAGTGGTGCACATTTTCCTAGGCCATCTTAGGATTTTTGAATTAATTCATAAATATTTGAATTTGGGCATTTAAAATTATATAAAATATTTAAATGCTCAAATATCTCCAAACTAAAATGTTTCATGTTGGGAATAATCCAACTATGGACCAGGAGTAATTTGGTGATTTTTGAAGTTGCCTAGGTATTTTATTAAATTCAACAAAGTTGCAGATAGATTAAAAAAAACAGAAACAGAAAAAAAAAGGGGAAAGCTTACCTGGCGCCTGCCCCCGGCCCACCTGCCGGCCCAGCCCAGCACCGCTCCAGCGAGCTGCTTGCCGGCCAGGCAGGCAGGCAGGTGCCCGACGGCGACCGCGGCGTGCGCCACGCACCTGCTCGCCGCCTCGCCGCTCCCCTCGCCAGGTGACGTCGTGGATCGGCCTCCCTCTCTCCCCCGAACCCCCCAGACACCCCCTCTCCTCTCCAGCTCCTCCCCCTCGCACGCCCCAGCCATGGCCGACGCCATCGCCGCCACCCCCTCGCCGTAGCCACGCCCTCCGACCACCCCACGCCGTCTCACCGTGTCCAGGAGCTCCGCCGCTGTCCACTTCATCGAGCAGCCGAGCCCCGAGCGCTCGCAACGCCCGAGACCACCGCACCGACCTCGCCCGAGCTCACCGTCGCCGGAGATCCCCTTCAACGCCATCGTCGCTCCGGTCCATCTCCGGCCGCACCAAGGACTCCGTCGCACTCACTGTGAGCTTAGCCATCTTCCCCTCCCTTCCGTTCTTGCTCCTGAGCCGTGTAGCAACCTCCCGGAGCTCAACCGCACACACCGCCATGGACCTCGTCGCCGACGTGCTCCCGGTCATCCTCCGGCCACAAGATGGTGTCCATCTTACTCACCAAGTCCCGCAGCACCTAGCTAGCTACTCCACGAGCCTCACCGAACCCTCTAGCGCCAAGTTCACCTCCGACCGAACCCCGGTGGCCGCCAAAGTCGTCGCCGGCGCCAACTCCGGCCACCCCGACCTCAACGGACTCCGCCAAGAGCTGCGGTTTGTCCTCAGCTTCCCTCCGGTGGTCTCCGCGGCCCATTTGGTGGCCGAAATGGCCAAAACCACTTCCGCCGCCGCGTCGGGCTCGCCGGCGGCTAAACGCCGGTGCAGCCGACCCGGGTTTGACCACGGGTGGGCCCTGGTTGACTCCCCTGAGTCAATGACAGGTGGGGCCCAGCCCTGTTAATTAAACAGGATTAATTTTAATTA
>NC_041392.1:693214278-693328859 GCF_002162155.2 Triticum dicoccoides | reverse complement strand
AGGGTTCGCTTGTCCTAAAAACGAGCAGGACCATGAATAATGGCAAACCTAGCTTGCAAAACCCCAAAGGCTCTTTCTATATCTTTTCGGGCAGCCTCTTGGACCTTTGCAAATTCAGTTTGCTTCCTAGTTTCGGGTTTTCTGATGGTCTTACAAATGTAGACCAAGAATGGTAAATACCATCAGCAAGATAGTAGCCCTTTGTGTACTGATGCACATTCACCATGTAGTTGTAAGCAGAAGCATGACCACTAGCAAGTCTAGCAAACAAATGAGATCGATGCAACACATTGATGTAACCGAGAGTACCCGGCAAACCAAAGAAGCAATGCCAAATCTATAAATCCACGATGCAACGACCTCTAGCACAATTGTTGCATCACAAGACTTGCCACAATACTGCCCATGCCATGCCTTCGGGCAGTTTTTTCAAATCCAATGCATGCAATATATGCCCTAGCATGCCCGGCCAACCTCGCTTCTCATTTGTTTCCATCAACATTTTCGTGTTTTCCTCGTTGGGTGCCCGAAGATATACAGGATCAAAGACATGGATGATCACTTTGGTGAACCTACGAACTGGCTCAAGAAGATATTCGTCGGCATAGTCAGTCGGAATGCCATATGCAATCACCCGCATAGCTTCCAAGATTTTTTGTATATGCGCTAAAACTGTTAGGACCGAGAGTATATCGACCAGAGGGGGTGAATGGGAGATTCAGATTTTCTTTCGAAAGCTTTGAAACTTAACCCAAACACAGTAGTGGAATAGAGTATCGAGGGAAATGCACGGAATCAGTATTCTTCGTCTGAGGCATATTCATCGAGAAACACATTTACTACAGAACGAGCCTGATAGATAATCGGTTTAACTACAATGAGGGTTATGCAGCAAGCAATTAGATGTAACAGAATGAGACATAGCATAGCTGAAGATGATAGAAAAACAATTGAAAGGTCGCACAAGAAGAGAGTAGTACAGACCGGCAATGAAGGAATATAGACGATGATAATGAAAAGAGTAAACACTGATACACAAGATGAGGGTGAAACAAGAAGTTAAACGATCAAGTATCTTGTCGGCATCGAACAAGAATGATGACTACTGAAAGAAATACAGTAAAGACAATATAACCAGTGGTGCTTGATGGCGACAAGAGATTTGGTAGACCAGTTCACCCTTCTGCCAAAGGGCTACGTCTGGTTAGAGGGGTTGTGACTTAACACAGAAGATAAACTCTCTTCACCCTATTCTCCTTCAATGCAGAGCTGATCAGACTCAGGTTGATTTCACTCATGATAGATCCTTGTCGGCGATCTCCAAACCTTCGGTCGAGCTTGCGAACCACAATGACTCTTGGTTGCTAAAGATTAGGCTCGGTGAAGACAACAACTCTTCAACGCTCGAAGCCAAACCTATCTGTCTAGAGAGTGTGCAACTCTCAAGAGTAATAGGTACAAGAACTCTCGCTCAGAACTGCTATGATGCTAAACCACTGTCTAAGTTTGGGCTCTTGATTTTCTCTCAGTGGATCTTAAACTCAAATCACTCGGAGAGGGGTTGCTAAAAACAATCTTTTCAGAAATCTCAAACGGAGCAGCCAACAGACAATGTTGGAGCGGGCTGGCTATATATAGTCGCAGCCTTCCCTGATGGAAAATGATCAAATTAGACATCGGGCTCAGACAATGGCCGAACGACACGATTCCAATGGTTGGATTTTAGCACAACAGTAACATTTCTTGTGAGGCAAGAAATGCTAACTCCTCGGTCCGAAACAAATCCCTTGCAGCGAAGAAGATCTCGGTCTCTTGCTGGCAAATATTTGCTTGGAGCTCAAAGAGATTTTTCTCACAACTTTCATTGGTTTGGGCTAAGCATCACAGCAAATCTAAGCATTGAGAACCAATACCCCTCTTAATAGTACGGAGGTCCTATGACTCAAATGAATGAAAGAAGAAAAACTAAATGAATGATGTGTCTTCCATAGTCTTCGACATCCATCACTGCAGTCAATTTCTTCCATTGACAGTACCGAATAACACGGATTTGCTTCAACAGTAAAATTTCGAGGGGTTGATTTCTTCTCATCAATCTTCTTGACTCTATCACTTCAACAAGTATAGCTCATTCTCCTCTGCAACTCAGATGTACTTCGGTGAAGTTCCTCGAAACCCAGCACCAGAGACAGTATGTTCTTCGGTTATGTATGGACTTTTTCTTTCTATATGCACTAGCAAACAAATTAGTCCATACCTGTTTTTGTCAACAATCTCCAAAACACAAGGTAGGCAGATATTGCACCAACAAAAACCCTTCAAGCCCGCGGCGTTTCTCCTTTGGGTGAAAAATCGAGAATTGGCCTCACAAGCTTCTACTATTTTTACGAAGAGGGATCGGCGCATTCGATACCTTCTCTGGAAGAGGTGCGGTGGATACGTAGGTGACACCGTGAAGTAGTCTTGCATGAACATCATGTTCCCGAGATGGCGGTTGCGAGGGAGCAAAGACAACCGACGGTCGATCCTCGCAGTCTCCTTCTATTCCTATCCTCGAGCTCCTTCACGGCGAGGACCACCACCACCATCTGTTGCCGATTCTTCTCGAGCAGCGTTCCAATGTTCGAGTCGTCGGACAAGGACGAATCCTGGAGCAAAAGTTCGTCGCAAGGGCTCAAATCCATCTATAGATCACAACGGAGCTCGCATGAATGGAAATCGTTCGCTAAATTAAACTAGAAGGGGTAGAAAAGGACTCACCGGCGGATCCGGGGCAGGCGGCGACTCGGCGGCGATCGACCTGGGGCGGCTGGGTGCGGCAGATCCAGGGCGTCGGTGAAGCGGCGCGCCGGAATCGAAGGCGGCGGGCGGGCGACGACGACTGCAGAATGGTGGGAGGGAACGCGCTAGATTGAAATATCCCTCACGCCAACTGCTTTCCCACTATACAAGGCACCGACTAGGCGAGGAGGGGTGACCTATGTTTTCGCGAGTCGGGGGGTAATTTACCATGCCCTTGGGTCGGGGGCGTTTAAGGTGTTTGTTCGGGCCGCTTTTTCCGCACAAAACTGTAAACTGACGTTATTTTGTAATTCGGCGTGACATAAGTGGTGTGCTAAAGATGCTCTAAAATCAGCTTTCTTGGCTTCCCGTAAGTCCTCGGGAAAGTTTTCTGCGAGCAACTTTTATGAGTTCATGTAAACTTCTTTCCCTAATTTTTTATTTGATTTATTTTTTCATTAAACAAATTTTGTTATTCCTCTAGGGCCTGCTGGTCAGTGGTGGTGGCCGTCGGCAAGCGGCGTTGGGGCGGCACGAAAAGCGGCGGTGGCACAGCGTACTCCCGGCATGGTGGCAGCGACGGTAGCGGTGCATCGTGGCAGCGACGGCGTTTGGCATGTTGCTCGTGGAAGTTTCATCGCGGTTATCTTCCCTCCAAAAAGATATAAGAAGGTCATCCTTTCATTTCCATAAATCAGCGGGGAAAAATAAGTAGAGCGTTTTGATGCCCAGACTTATCTGCACTCGGTTAGAAAAAATCGTAAAAAAATCAAAACAAATTTAAAAAATTCCAAATGTTTTTGTGTGGTAGACAATTTAATACGTGAGATGCGCTACAAATTTCATGTCATTTGGACATCTGAGCAGCTCTCAGCAAAAAAGATAAATCGGATCAAAACAATACATAAACAGTAAACATTTTTACGGACCCCTAATTTGTCTTTTTTGCTGAGAGCTGCTCAAATGTCCAAATGACTTGAAATTTCAAGCAGGTCTCACGCATCAAATTGTCTATCACACAAAAAAAAGGAATTTTTTGAATTTTTCTAGTATTTGTTTTAATATTTTTTGTCAGCACAAATGCAGATGAACTTGGGTGCAGATATGGATTTTCGGAAAGAAATGACCTATTTTACTGGATCCTCTAAAGATAAAGCCAGTTTACAGGAACTGTTGGAGCTGCTCTAACGATGTACATATTGAGTGGGGTGAAGAGGTGCCATGACTTGAGCTTTTTTGGTCGGCAGCCTGCCTCACCCTAATGCTCTACAAGGCTCATACATGTGGGGCAGCCAAACACCATCTCAGTATCAGGAATTGCCCCTTTCAAACATACCTATGCTGCTGCCGATGGGCAAAGTCGGCATGACCATGTACGGGTGCATCTCGGCATTGGTCTTCTCCAGGTTCATCATCTACGACACGGAGAATCTGATCAAGAGGCACACCACCTACAACAATGTCCCAGCAGGACAGAGATCAGGTGACATGCACATTTGCATGTCACCGTGTACCTTGCGGCCGAAATTCAAATTAATATGTGCTGTGAAGATGCATGATTTTTTTCAGATTTTTCGTCATGTTTAAATTTGAATTTCGGCCGCAAGGCACACGGTGCATGTCACATGATCTCTGTCCGTCAGAGCAACCATCTCACTGTACCTATGGCATCATCATCTTGCCATTGTCACTGCTCTGAGTGTTTCAGACTCGCTAGGCAATTCTGCTTGTAGAGATGACAGTCAGGGTGCTGCCATGCCGAACGCTGATTCCAATCCTCAGTAAGGAATAAATGTGTCGATGTCCAGGGGATGGAACAGGTACGTCTGGGCTGAACAGTTTATAGTGGGAATTGTTGCAGGTTTGCAATGGAACAACTTATTGCATCGTAGATCATGAAACCTTCCTGATGATTTGACATAGTTAACTAAAACTCAGCAAGTTGGATTTAACACATCACATTTTAATCACGGAAGAAAGACTTTGAACATAATCATATATAGTTATATAGCTGAGCATACCTAGGGAACTCACGGCTTAGAAAAACTATTTGGGTATGTTGAACAACTTTACATGATAATCAGCACTCGGGCCATATCTGACTTGCATTCTCCCGACTTGAGAGACAAATGCAATGCATAGTGAGGAGAACCGGGGATACATTCACGAACTGGTCCTATAAATGTCCATTCATGATAAATACAAGGAAAAGGGGACGGAAGAGCGGTCAGCCAGATTGAACCCAATGCACTGACATACACCATCCAACTGTGGTTCGCCAAATTTCCTCCTAAGAACTCACCTCCCGCCAGAACTTACACAGTCCAAAAGCATTTCAAAGGCAGAATGAGCCGCATTGTCCTCTACCACCCTACGGGCTACCACAACCTGCATCGCGCCGACAATCAAGTAATCTGAAAAGTCTTAAGGGAATAATCAAGATGAAACAACCAACAAGATGGAAGAATGACATACCTATCACACATCTCAATGCTTATCAAGCTCTAACATGATCTGTTCAGTGACTAATTCCAAACTATGATGCAGTGGCGGGAGAAAGACTACCTTAAGCAAATGATGATTGCCTGCAGGAAAATAACGACTCATCAGGAAAGGTTGAGGCTCGTAAAGGATTTTTTTTATTTTTATTTTTTTGAGGGAAAGCCACCATGGTGACTTCATTCAAATGGAATAAAGTTGCATCGTTTGCCAATTGCCCAAATATTACATCAGGTGGTTCATGTTGCCACAGAATAGCACCAGAACTCTTAGAAATAGGATATAGTTTTCATACCATGTTTGTCGACATCGAACAGCCTCTTGGCGAACAGCCCTTTTCTTATCATCAAGAGCCTTGATTGCTGCTTGTAGGACCTGCAAGAATATACCATTCTGCAATGAGTTCTCTTTTATTCCTTCAGAAGGAAACATTTTCTTACTTGACAACAGTTGCGATATTAAGACACCCTAAGTTCCTAATAACAACAAGAAATTAGTCATAAGTTAGATATATACCATCTCAATTATCCATAATGTTCTAAAGTGTGCAGTTAAAACATGAGACCTAATTAGCTCCACCAATAAGGGGAGTGCTATCCATGATTAACAAAAAGCACAGTATAATAATAACTCAATGTCTTAAAGGTCGTATTGTGTGCACATTCTCAACAACCATCTGCATAAATAGAAAAATGACCTGTGATCGCATGCGATAAACTTTTGAGTGGGGAAAGCTAGACATGGCAACAAAACATTGCAAGGCAGTCTCCCGAACAACCTACAGGAGAAAGGAAAAAGGTTGTGAAAAATGCTGATCTTACAAGTGGAACAAGTGAACTGAATATGAAAAACTCGTAAGTACCATCATGTGAGGATAGGAAACAAGTTGTGCAAGTACACTGATAATGATGCGGATATTTTCCACAATGCATTCTTTGCCTGCATAAGACAAACAAGATTTAGCGCCCGAAGAAAGAAATAGCATCAGGAATTTAGTACTTCCTCTGTCCCAAAATAAGTGACATGGTTTTAGTTCAAATTGACAGAGGTAGAACGCAGCATACACCAGTCAAATTTACATAGTAAACAAAAGAAAATGAACTGAATGGATGCATCAATGCATGCACATCAAACACAATTTATTGAATTAATGGCTACTAAGTAGGAACTTATGGAAGTAATTGAGTAAAGTAAATGATATCACCTTTTTCATCCATCAGCATTCCAGATAAAACAAGCAACAAACTATACACTAGATCTTTATCCTGAATATCCACACTCAATTTGGCTAAGATATCAATCATCACGAGCAAAATCTGAAAAAACAATTAGTTAAGCAATTGGGCAATTAGTATGCTCTGATCCGACAAAGGTTGTGCATGCTTCAATCAATAAGTAATTAACCTGATGGGCTTCTGTTATAACTGCTGACACTGGAGCATTGGTAATAATATGTCCGAATGCTCGATATATCACCAATCTGCAGTAGGTGATATTTTTCAGTTGCTTCAAGGCATTTGACAAATAAAAAAATCACTAAAATCACAGGATCAGTTCATCAAATGAACTAAAACTGGCATCAGACCATCACTTAGCTATACAATATTTTTAATCAAAATACACTTTTCTCTAAAATATAAATCATGATGATAAAAATTAATGAGGAAAAGCACAATATGGAACTAAATTAGGGGCCAGTTCTTTTGGGCGGCTTAAAAATTAAGCTGCCTCTCCCCAGCTTAAAAAATAAGCCACCCTCAAAATTTGTTGATGCTTATTAGTAATCCCATAACAAGCTCAGAAGCCCCAATGAATGAGGGAGGCAGTTTATGGAAAAAGCTGGGGAGGAGGCGGCTTATTTTTTAAGCCGCCAAAAGAACTGGCCCTAAATAATGTGATGCAACCTAGTCCTGAGGTTACAAAATTGCAGTATTCAACTGATGTGGCAACTCAAATGTCTTTTTCCTCCAAGGCACACATAGTATAAAAAATTCTTTGACTTCTAAACTCGTGCCACGGTTCAGTTTGGCTTGCTATCATGAAAAAGTTACATTACCATCTTGATATCCGAAACGGTGTCATCACATTGCTTTCTTTTCGCTTACACGTATAATGTGAACAAAGGTATGCAAAGTCAGAGTACACAAATAAACTAAGCTGAACCCTTGGGAATTTCACAGAGGACGAATCAAAACTAAATGCACAAAAGTGTCCAAGCTAATTGATAGAACAGATATGTCCACATATAAACTAAGCTAAACCCTTGGGAGATGCTGCTGGTGCATAGGCAAAGTAACAGAAACATGGTATACAAATGTGTATGGTTCAAATCAATACAAGATATAATACAAAGTGATGAGAATGTTGATACCTACTTTGTTGTCAGCTCAGAGGTCTCCTTAAGTTTAGAGAGAAAAATTGGCATCAGTATTGAGAAAAAACGCTGCTTATACAAAAACTTTATTCTTGCATGGAACTTTTTATTTAGGCAGACTTCTGAATCACCCATCATCACATGGAATGCATCAGCTGCAGCTGTTGCTAGAGAAGCATCTGATGAGAGGCATTTAAGAAGAAACAATGAAATTTCCTTCACTTTCTCATCTCCTCTCATAAGCAATCCTTTGCCAATCCATGCCAAGCCACATAAGATATCAATCTTTGAACCTATGCTTCCAGGCAAGCTGTCTGAGAAGTTAGCATTATCCAAAGTGGCAGCAGGAGAGCAAGACATCTTCAAATTGCTGCTGGGTAATACAATTGAGAAACATCCCCCAAGAATAACATCAAGTATTTTATCCAGCTTAATCTCGTGTGAGAACTCTGAATTCTGTAGATATTTATTGAAAATAGAAGCTAATGCATGAGCAGCTGGTATATGCCCATTCAGTAGAAAGACCGAAAAGAGGTTAATCATCATCATCATTTCTGGTACAGGTGTTTGAGGCCAAAGACCAACTATGACTGATGAAAGCATACACACAAGAGCTGTATCTTGAACAGAGTGTGCAGGAACTAACTCGTCAACAGACAAAAGATGGCGTGTTAATGCTTTCACTGGGAGAGACAGCATCAATGATACTATACCGCATGCTTTCTGAACAATCAACGACTGTTGTTCCTCTGTGCAGACTCTGACTAATAACTTCATTCCCATCATTAGTGAGTCAAGAAGACCCTGAGAGAGAAAAGTGAGTGTTCCATGATTACACAGTACAGATTTATGCGTCACATGCCAAATATATACCTAAGAACCAGTAATTCAACTGCATTAGCAAAAAAAATAATCAGTTTGATGGAGCTTCACCTGTGATATGATTCGGTCCAGAGTAACCAAGTCCCCAATCTCATCCCAGAGACGCAGAGCAAAGCTCAAAGCAAGTTCATTGAGACCACCGGAAGTAAAGAACCTGCCATAATGGAGATGGTTACTCAGAGAGAAGATGATATTTGGCTAACATATATCCTGTCAAAAGGCTAGTACAGGGCACAGGTACCAAGCATGCCACCAGTAACATTTTTCAGCTATCGAATTGGTCAAGTATGTGCAACCTTTTTACAGTTAGGTTTGCACAAACTGAGAAAGATGTTTCAAGATTACAGACTAATCGTAACCCATGTTTGTTGATACAGCAATACATACTGGAATGCAAAGTTGGCATACCAAGGAAGGAGACGACTAGAGTAAAAATCAATCAGACAGGTTACATAGTCCGCACATTCTATACTTCCATTAACCTGCAGGATCAATAAAACATTAGTTTGGTTGCTTATAAAATGCAATTTGCAGGAAATAAGAAGACAACAGGGGGATTCGATACAGGCCTGAGAGATATTTGTGATGACAGTTTCTTCAAGTGATCTGGCAACCCTTAACATATAGTTCACACTAGCGGTGCCAACTTCAAAACATGCTTCAAGTCTTAGATTCAGAGGCATCGATGCATCACAAGATTCAGCCAAACGAATTATCTTGTCGACAACAATTCTATTGTAAACCATTTCTCTTTTAGAAGCATGTAATTCCACAGCAGATGAGCCAATGCTAGTCAATGTTTTCAATGATAATCTCCACAAATGTGCATTTTCATACTTGCTTGTAATTACTAAGGTAAGCATCAGCAAAATATTCTCATAAGCATTTTCCAGTAGAAGTGAACATTGTTCCGGGATAGTTGCAAGTATCAGCAAACCCTTCACTGCAAACAATTTATAAGAAACAACCATATTAGGATAGACAGATTGATCCTCAATGATTCTAAAGAAGCACTGAAATTCAACAAG
Source organism: Triticum dicoccoides (assembly GCF_002162155.2). Classification (NCBI taxonomy): domain Eukaryota; kingdom Viridiplantae; phylum Streptophyta; class Magnoliopsida; order Poales; family Poaceae; genus Triticum; species Triticum dicoccoides. The sequence goes on along the minus strand of NC_041392.1, from coordinate 693,319,295 downwards.
AGAAAAATAAAAATTAAGAGTCCATCAATTAAATATTTGGAACTAAAATATGACCTTGATGAATAAGGTAGACCATATAGACTAGAATCTCCAGAAATGGCTAAAGAGTTATTGACAAATAATATGTAGACTGAAAGAGCACGGCTATGGACAGCATGTCTATTTGCAAACCAGATGCACGACCTTTTGTAATGAGGAGTTCTCTTAAGCAAAATCTACAAGCATGGATTAGGAAAGTTCAGATAGTTGTGAGTTTGTGACAGCGCCTAATAGGTGCATGTTGTCTTACAAAATGTGGTATTTAGCAAGTCATAATTAAAGACTTCAACATACCAGCAAACAAAACACATTCTTTTCTGACCGCTGACTGGGTAGGCTGAGAATCAATAGTCAACAATTTTCCGAAAAGATGGATGATTTGATCCAGCTTTTCCTCTAAGATAAGCCACCAGGACTCCTCTGCTGGGACGCCTTCTCGAGATGCCACAGCGACTTCTCGGCAGGATGAAAGCATTTGAACAGATAAATAGAGAGCTCCATAGTTAATAGAAGCAGGAGATGATCCATTGGCGATGCTCAGGTGTTGAGAATCAAAACCAGCTGAGTTTCCCAAAATATCCACCAAGCGTTTAAAATGTGCTTGAAAAACTCTAGTGCACAAATATGTAGATGACCCAGCAAGAATAGAAACGACACTTCCAAGGGCTTGCAGTGAACTACCGATGGAGTTCTCTTCAGTTGTTACAGAATGGATGTTATTCACAATATCCTCATCCAACAAGATCAAATTGATGAAAATATCTCTATCCGAAGAATGTATATATGTAACAGCAGTCTTCAAGCAATGTTCAGCTTCTGATATTATTTGATTCTTATTATTCTCTGCATCTTTAGGTGACCCTGATGATAAAAGTTGATCTGAAGAAAGGCTAAAAAGTACTTCTTTCAACTTAAACCAAATAGCTGATGCGTGTGTAACCATTCTATCAGCTCCATAGCAGTGAATGCAATTGTCCAAATATTTCAAGGAATCAAGCTGTACAAAATACTAACATGTGAATTTTTAGCAGAAAATCAAAGAGGTTATTCACTTTGTTAGATTGATGAACTTGAAACATTAAGATAAGTTAAAACTGCTGACCTTTGCTAATGGAAGATCGGAAGAAAGTTTATCTAGAAGCAATGGGATGGCAAAGGGCTCGAAATATGGACTTGCACAAAAGGCATGCTGCAAATATTTAAACAGGTTGTTAACCACACAAGTAAAATAATAGAAACATGTTTTCATTTAGAAGTATGATAAGGTGATATAACACACAACTCCATAGTCGCATTTGACAAATAATTATAGCGCCGAGCCATATGTTCAGTTCAAAAAATTGAATGGTCTTTGAAATAATCTATCAGGTAAAATACTAAGGTCATACCATCAATGCCCTAGAAAGTTCGTCTCTTGTAACACCTAAATTATCACCGGCTCCCTGCACATATACATGATACCATATTGGAGAAAGGAACGTCAAGAACTAATTAAGTTGCAGAATGACATACACACGAAAATGTTTTGGAAGCCACGATAGTTCATCAACATACATGTGTGAAGTAAACAGGAAAATATTTGCTCAGAATCTCAAAAAGGTCACTTGCAAATTGGTCTGCGATACCAGATGGGTCTGGGAACAGCTTCATGACAACTTCCACCACATGAAAAGAAAGCTTCAAGCACTCTGGGTCTTTTTCTTCATCGATTGATTGACAGATCCAGTATAGCAATTCATCATCCTGGGCATACAGATTAAACTTGTGTTGGTAATGAACACATGATTGAATAAATCCAGGAGAGGTGTAAATAACCAAACAAAATAATATATAAAACCAGCCTCCATGACAGAGGTTGGAAATGAAGATTCATCCATTCTAGAATACTTGTACACCACCAAACTACCCATATCAAGTATCAACTCTACCTCTATGCTTGATTTATTACCTTGTTTTTCTTCCAATAATATTGGAAGGTTGTCACACTTTACCTCAAGCATGATAACATCAATACGCAAGATTTGGTCAACAGTACAGAGCATTACATAATGCAACAGATACCATATGCTTGCCAGATAAGGAAATGCAAACACATCAAGAAATAATCACGACGATACAAAAAATCACTCCCTCCATTTCACTATAATTATCCAGTGTGCAAACCTGGGAGGCACCAATTTAAGTACTATTTGATACTCCCTTCGTTCCAAATTACTCGTCGCAGAAATGGATGTATCTAGAACTAAAATTCATCTAGATACATCCATACCTGCAACAAGTAATTCGGAACGGAGGGAGTAGAATTGAACAATGTTTAACCCAGTTGGATAGACATACTACTACTCTATGTAATGGGAATGGGTATGGTCTTATTACAATGAATATTACTTAACTTTCGGCGCCTCCTAGATAGACACGCCGAACATACACAGTTAACTAGAGTTGGTAACATGTTAGAAGTTAGAACATGCAAGGGGTATGGTTAACATGTAGGATTAACTTAATGATAACTACTAATACAGTTTTGAGATGATGGTGTGATCCATAGTTGTCCAGAGAGTAAGTATCATACCATTGTCTTGACAGCTTCTGGGTAGTGATCAAGTATCCAGCTAAAAATTTCAAAGCACATCTAGAAAGAAAAGAGTGATGAAAAATCGATCAATAGATAGATTAAATCTAACTTTATTTAAGCATATTTGTGCTGAAGATTCAAATCAACCTTGCGGTCAGCAGCTGCAAGTGACTGTACTTGAACATCAGCTATGAAAGCCTCAACTAGTCTTTTGACATCAGCAACCATAATAGTGCCAACAGATGATTTTCTGTGCAATAGAGGCAAGCATCCAACAAGAGCTCCCCGCAGTGCTTGCCAATCCGACTGAAGCCAAAAACGAAGTTCACGAGTAATGAGAGAAGGGTGGCCAATTTGTCACCATAGGGTAAAGATCACCAAAGCAATAGCATGGCACTAAACAAACGTTGCAGTTTACTAGGAGCTATGGGTCTTCTGAAGAACAATTTGCTTCACTGGATATTTTCTTGAGACAAAAACTTCGTAATAGAGAACTAAAAGGCTATACCAACATTATAATGTTATAGTGTCAAAAATGGTCTTGCATTTTGGGACGGAGTACATCTCTGTAGGGAGTGAGAATTCTTTGCAAAGTATTACTGGAGTCAAATTTAGGGGTAGTCTAACTTAATATGAATTGATGACTATATGTAACCTAGGACCGGACTCATTGCTAACTTTCTTCTTTAATTAAATATAAAGCCCAGGTGAACTGCTTATATGCCACCTAAGTCATCGCTTATTTGGAGATATCAAATTGAAGAAGTTGCAACAATATCCCACTGGCCTGCTAGGTAAAATGATGACATATTGGGGTTGCAATCCGTTGGGATACGGTTGGAGCCAAAAAATTGGCTAGCCAGTTGGCAAGACAAATCGGTAGCCAATTTTTGGGCTTGTCCAAACATTGGCAAGCCAAACTTTGGAATTATACCAAGCAGCCCAAGTCTTTCTTATGTCAAATCAAGTTACTGACAATATTTGATCTTAACTGGATAGAACGGCCAAATTCACTCTTGTGCGCAACGTTTCGAACAATTGTTTTTCACAAAAATTGAACAGCTTGGATACATGTAAGCCATACAAAAATAAAACTTAGAAATCTGAAACCTAATACCTACCCATATTCAGTCATTTGTATTCCACAACAGGGAGCTTAGTATTGCTAAAAATTCAACCTTGGAATCAAAGATGTGGCTGCCATAAACATGTAATCATTAGTTTCTAGAGTGTCATGGCAAAGACAGAGTATACTGGCCTATTTAATCTGCGCAAAGAAGGCTGTGGTGTAAGAACTTTAATAAGTCAACATTACTACAGCCATTAGCTTCCCCAGATTGATGACCTTATTCCCAAGGGTTTTTATCTCACTCTATGTTACAATTACAATAAGGACACAAGACCAGAAGGTAAGATTTGCTATTTAGTTCAGGTGTAAATGGGAACTCATAAGACTAGTGTTTGAGAAACTGTGTATGCACTTCAAAAGTCAAATAACCATGATGCACAAAGTCAAACTTACCAATCTTGATATAAAGAAGTCTGACAATGTTGTGATGGCATTGACATCTAACCATTTAAATGAAATGTGAGACATGATTTGCCCCAGAAGCAGTATTCCTGCAAAACAAACAGAAGCATATCCTTAACAAACTGCAGGGAACTATGCATGTACCAGCAAAAGATTATGACGCTGAACTTAAATCTATTATGCAGAAATGACTTTGCAGAACAGAAAATGAAAAACAATGGTTGCAAAAGGTTTTTCTTTATCAACAATGTAACCATCCAAGAACCAATAAAGTGTTGTGCTAGCTACCGATGTGCGGACGTACGTGGATGTGTCTCTCTATTGCACAGTACGACTTTACATTTTTCAGTAGAAGAAATCCACAATAATCTTCACTGAAGAAAGAGAGCTTGACTTATGGATTTTTTCGAACTGTGCTAACAGTGAAGAGCAACTATCACCTGTATAGCCTTAAAACTTGGCATAGACCGTAACTTTACTTGCATTATCAAATTTGCAAATTTTCTAACAATGCATGGGAGGAAAAGATATGCAATGAGGGGTAAAAGAAACCTCTTGCTCTAACAATATGGTCTGTTGTCGTCAAATACATGTCCATCTTAGACACCTGAAACGATACCACCAACAAGATCTATAAAGAACTACCCTCCTTAGCCAAATCATGGAGCAAAGTGTATGATCTCCGAGAAACCAGGACATACCAAATCGAAGAGCGTCAGCTTGTCCTTGTTGACCAAGGCTGCAAGAGCATCCACGCCCGCAGACTGTTGCACACCACATAACAACAGCATTAGCGTCCACAAGAAACTAAAATAACAAAGGAGAGCGTGTATCATCAAGCATACTAAGCTACGCAATGACAACATTTGCTCCATGTATTAAGCAAATAGCAGTTTGTACCAAATTGTGTTAGAAATACAGAAGCCTCTGCAACACTGGAGCTTGTGTCAGTGAAGCTTATAGGTGCTGCCCGTTAGCTAAATTCTTATGAGAAAATCGCACAATAATTACATATGAAGTGAATGAGACTCCGTCAATTGTTAAGCGGGTGTATATTCCAAGCGAACCATGCGAGCCAAAAACAGAATTTATGAAGCAAAAGGCACCGAAGGCCTCAACAGTAATAGGGGATGGGGATGGGGAGGGGAGACCGTACGTGCTGGGCGGGGGAGCGGGAGACGTCAACGAAGGCCTCAACGTGGGGGACCCACTCGCCGGCAGGGACCTTCGCCATTGCCGCCACAAGGTACGAGCCGTGGCCTTGAAACCTCGCTTCCGCTTCCAGGGTTTAGGGTTTTGCTAGTGAAGGAGACGGGGCGACGGAGGAGGCGTACGGGGAGGCGGATGCAGCAGGCCCGCAGCGGCGGCGGGTGGAGACGGCCGGCGGCGGTGGCGGTGGCGGTGGCGGTGGCGGCGGCGGTAACCTAGCGTGCGTGGAGACACTCCTCCGCCAGGCTGCGTGCGTGCTTTTGGCCTCTCTTTTTTTTGTAAGGAGGCGTGCGTGCTTTCGGCTGAATTTGGTCACGGGGTGAGGCTCAGACAGTCAGACCTGGCCAGATGGGCCGGCCCGGCCTGGCCTAAACGGGCCAGGGACGGCAGAGCCCGCCCAGGCACGCCTAATAATATGCGGGTCGTGCTGGGCAGGCCCTCCGGCACGTTTAGCCCACTAGGCCCCCTGATTTTGGGATGTTTTGGGCCTATCTGGGCTTCATAGGGCTAATATATAAATAAAATCTAGTTCCTCAAAAAATTCTAAAAAATAAAAAGAGTAATCGGGTTGTGTCGTGCTGCCCGGCCTCGCGGGCCACGTGTCAGGCCAGGACCACCATGGGCCGGGCACACAGGCTATCCGGACAGCATGCTAAGACCAGCCCATTTGGCCACGTTTGGTCAGACTCGGCATACAACCCGATACGCGAAGCACGAAGCCCAAACCCATATAGCCCGAACCTGAAAGACCTGAGCACTTTCTTGGGTGTCAAATCCAAAAACCTTTGAATTTAAACATACCTCAAACTTATGGAAAATCCTATCTGCCACATTTTGCGGCAAATTGTCAACCTACCGCACACCCTATCGGTCGAATAGGCCGGACCAGCTGTGTGTGTGACAGCATCGGTTTTGTGAACCTTCTGGTTGGTTCTTGGTTTGGGAACTTTGTAGAAGGTTCCTAAACCGGTTTCTTTTTTTCTGTTATTTCATTGTTGTTTTCGTTTTTATTTTTCCTTTTCTTTTTCATTTTTTCCTTTTCTTTTTCTTTTTTTCCTTTTCTTTTCCGTTTTATTTTTCTCGTTAATACTTTTTTTGTTTCTTTTTTTTGCCTTTTACAAGTTTACTTTTATTCTTTATTCTTGTTTCAAGTTTAATTTTTTTTTAAGATTTCATGTTTCAAAAATTGTTGGGAAACTTAAAAAAATGTTCGTGCTTTTAAAAACAGTCAATATTTCAAAAAATATTAAGCAGACATTCAAAGAAGTTTTTCTTTTTTTTCTTTGACAAGAGCGTAGCTGGCAGGACATTGATACTGCTTTCGATGCATGCCGTCTTTTTCATGCATACGTTGCTGGTCCTTCCGTACCTTCGATGTATTTTTTGTCTTCCCGTACACGCCCAAGAAGCCTAGCAGATTTACGCAAAGATTATTCGCCACGTACATCACGTTGATTGTAGAGCGGACCTCTTCCATTTCAAAGACTATATTGTCTGTCAGGATCCTTTTCAAAGATTACTTTTAAATCCTTGACCATATCAAATATATCATCACCAGTACGGTGGCGAGGCTTCTTCCGATGATCCGCCTCACCTTTGAAATGCTTGTCTTTCTTTCTTAAGAGATGCTTGATCAGAAAAAATCAACGATGTCCCAGGTACACATTCTTCTTACATTTATCTAAATATATATATACTTTTGGTGTCATCTAAACAGTGTGTGCATGCATGGTATCCCTTGTTCGTCTATCCTGAAAGGTTACTAAGAGCAGGTCAACATTGATGGTTACAAACAGCAACGCTCGTAGGTCAAATTCATGTTGTTTGTGCCCATCCCACGCACGTACACCATTTTTGTCCTACGGCTATAAAAGGTCTTCAACTAATGGCCTTAGTTACACATCAATATCGTTGCCGGATTGTTTGGAGCCTTGGATGAGCACTGGCATCATAATGAACTTCCGCTTCATGCACAACTAAGGAGGAAGGTTATAGATACATAGAGTTATAAGCCAAGTGCTATGATTGTTGCTCTGCTCCCCAAAAGGATTAATGATATCTGCATTTAAACCAAACCATACGTTCCTTGTGTCATCTGTAAAGTCTTGATTGTTCTCCACTGCGACCCATCAGCGGGTACTCTCAATTTCCTGTCTTTCTTACGGTCTTCTTTGTGCCATTGCATCAACTTGGCATGCTCTTTGTTTTGGAACAAACGTTTCAACCATGGTATTATATGAGCATACCACATCACCTTGGCAGGAATCCTCTTCCTGGGACACTCGCCCTCAATATCACCAGGGTCATCGCGGCTGATATTATAGCGCAATGCACCGCATACCAGGCATGCATTCAAATTCCCGTACTCCTCACCGCGGCAGAGGAGGCAGTCATTAGGACACGCATGTATTTTCTGCACCTCTAATCCTAGAGGGCAGACAACCTTCTTTGCTTCGTACGTGCTGTCGGGCAATTCGTTATCCTTTGGAAGCATCTTCTTTAACATTTCCAGCAACTTTTCAAATCCCTTGTCAGATACACCATTCTCTGTCTTCCATTGCAGCAATTCTAGTGTGATACCCAACTTTTTCTTGTTATCTTCGTAATTTGGGTACAACAATTTCTTGTGATCCTCTAACATGCGCCGCAACTTTGATTTCTCATTTTCACTTGCGCAGTTTCTCTTTGCATCAGCAATGGCCCGACCAAGATCATCAGCGGGCTTATCTGATGCCTCTTCTTCAGCTTCTCCCTCCATTGTAGTACCATCGTATTCAGGGAACCCAGGATAGCTGTCATCCTCCTCCTCTTATTCATTCTCTTCCATTAGAACCCCTCTTTCTCCATGCTTGGTCCAACAGTTATAGCCGGACATGAAACCAGACGTAAACAGGTGGACGTGAATGACTCTTGAGCTAGAGTAATTCTTATCATTCTTATAGGCAGCACATGGACAACACATAAAACCACCCCACTTGTTTGCCTCAGCCGCAAGCAGAAAAGTATGCACGCCATCAATGAACTGGGGAGAGCGTCGGTCATCGTACATCCATTGCCGGCTCATCTTCATTACACAACACCGGAAAGACCAAATTAATACAAGTTCATATATAAAGTTCATACACGCTTATTCTCATAAAACAACATACAACTATCCAGCTAAAGCATTTAAATGCAACAACAAATGCGATCAAGATCGCAACTAATGTAACAATTGATCCAACATCGTAGTGATACCAAGCCTCTTTATTAAAGGCATATTTTCTAATCTTTCTAATCTTCAAGCACATTGCATCCATCTTGATCTTGTGATCATCGACGACATCGGCAACATACAACTCCAATTTCTTCTTCTGTTTTTCAATTCTTTTCAATTTTTCTTTCAAATACTCGTTTTATTTTTCAACAAAATTTAACTTCTTGACAAGAGGGTTGGTTGCAATTTCTAGTTCACATACCTCCTAGATAAAAATATTTATGTCAACTTGATGGGCATAATTGTCATAAACACGAAATGCAACAAATAGTTATAAAAGAGAATATACCACATCTGAATCATAAACCGAACGAGGGTCAACGGCGACGGATATCAAGACCATGACACTATGTATAACAAACTATCATACAAGTAAGAAAATTATACAAGTAACTATCTAAATCATACAAAATAAGATGGACTCACCAAGGTGGTGCCAGAGACAGGACGTTGCGGGTGATCGACGGTGCTTAGGACGGGGATGGGAAGGCACTAACACTACAAGAAATATGTCAACTTGCAACCATCACTATTAGTCGCTGAATGGTCATGGGTTTTCATTTGCGACCAAAAACAGATGGTCAAAAGCTGGCCGCCATAAATTGAAATTAACGACCTTATTTGTGATATGTAAAAGGTCATTGGTTCCACGACCAAATTTTTGGTCTCTGGTAGCCTCCCCAGGCCACTTAGGATCCAGCGTGGCAAGCTGACGTGGATAAGAATCAGCCCAATCCAATTCAATGTTTTACATGGGTCAAGCCCAACAATTCAACATATTTGTATTTTTTCTGTCAATTTTTGGTTGGATTCATGGGCCAAGCCCAATATTGCAGCCTTTTTATTGTTGGGCCATGGCCTTCTTTCCACCAATTGATTTTCTATTTTTCAATCATTTTATTTTAGAGCTGGTCCCACTAGTCAGATGGGTCCCACATGTCAAAAATTTCAAAATTTCTCAGATTATATTCATAAGTGGGACATAAATTGGTACCGCTGGTCAAGTTTCCATTTCACATCTTTTCAACATACATAATCACTATTTCAAATAGGACGGGACAAATATAATTCATCAAATAACACTACATTAGTCTTTTACAATCTGTTACAATATTACAATTTACAGTCTACTATAGAACCAAAAAACTCTTTGCTAAGTAGGGCTTCACGGTTTCACACTCAAAAAAATTAGGCCTGGAGCTCCTGTAAAAGAGTGAACAACTTCAATATTGGTGTACTACTGCTGAGGCCAGAACCAAACAACTTCGATATTACAATAGAAAGAAGTCTTAGGTTTATCAAGCACAGCAAAACAACAGTGTGACTGAAAACAAAAGAGGTCTCAGGTTTAGACTGAAAAGGAAGAGCTAGTTATGCATGATGTCCCAAGTTTAAAGAAAAGATCAAGACCACAATTTTAACAAGAGATATATAGTCAGTCCAATTGAACAAAGGGTGGACAGTAGCATTATGAGTGTTTAAGTGGAGATGTAGTAGACAATCAAATGAATATATTATGGAGATGATGAATAAAATTAGGCAATCATCGATGGAGAGCGTCTAATGCTCCAAATCAAACAAACGGATATGTTTAGCCAACCAAGAAGGAAACACTAACAAATCAATGGCAATTTGAGGTGGTGAGCTAGATGAGGTACAAACTGAGATGACATTCAATCATCCGGTAGCAAAACCAGCTTACTAGCTAGCTAGTAGTAGTACACTAGAATGTGACCATCCAACATGCACACACGCATCATGCAGGAACATATATGAACATTTTCTATAAGGGGGGCATCAAGACCTTGTTTTGGAAGGACTAAAGAGCACTTGAACGAGTTCTGGTCATCAGGTGCTTCTTCACCATCAGGCACATTTGTTGTTGCTGCTCATCCTCCTACTCCATCTACGTGGACAAGAGCAAGTTAGTTGTTTGCATGGCATTCACTTAATAAAATTGCATGTATATGCATCTACATTACTTCTTCAGTACAATATAGTACAGAGGATGGATGGGTTTCAGTTTAAATGTTTGCTTGCACGTGTACTACTCATATACTTAGGCACATGGAAAATTAACTACAAGCAGGAACACGATGAGACAGAACAAGCTAGTAAGACACTAGCAGTAGAGCAACCATAACATGAAGCAAACAGAGGAATCACAAGGTAATTCTACTAATTTCATTGAAACAATAGTGGCAATTTTAGGCAGTGTGCTAGATGAGGTACAAACTGAATACTAGACAGATTAAAGCAGGTTGAATGTTGAGCGGCACATATAATATGATGGTAAGAAAATGATGGCATCAAACAAATTGACAACAAGAATTTCTCATCTTGGGCATGAAGAGCTCTGTATAATTGAACCATTCAAAACTATACACTGCACAACAAGCACTATATGGAATACTAGTAAACATTTAATTTGCTTCTGTTTGATTGATTGACAGCCATTGTTAACAAGTCAAATTAAATCACAACAGAATATGCAGTGAGGACAAACCATCAGAACTAACTAACAAAATATTGTTGAGAACAAGTGAGATTTCTTGACAATAAGAAGCTACACAAGATAGTAATATTTCTCAGGTGTGGAAGGAAGTTGTAGGAACCAACAATACATGTTTCCCTCGAAACAATGTATACAGATTCAAACGAGAAAAGCATCAGGAGGTTGATCTGCTCTACTCTGCTGCCACCACACCACACTACACATGAATGCATCTGTCTAGAAAAACAGGAACCTTGAGGTTGTCAAACACCAAACCTCCTCCTCCTGGATCCATCCATCCATCCAGGAGAGGGCCCTTACGTAGCAGCAGCATGATCCATCCATCCAGGAGAGGGTCCTCATGTAGCACCAGCAACATGAAGACCGACCAACAGAGCCTGCAATGCAAACAGAGAGGCGTGAGGAAAGTGAATCCAATCAAATAAGATCAAGCAGAGGAGGGGAGGGGAGTGGGCGCACCTTGGCCTGGAGTTGCTGCTGCGTGGGTTAGATCCAAGAGGAGAGGAGTGGCTGAGCGTCGTGCTGCATGAAGTCCAAGTCGAGCTGCTGCACCTTGACCTTGAGGAAAACAAACTTCATCTCATCTCAGGGAAGAAGAAGAAAAATCCATGGTTGCTGCTCCATGGCCTTGAGTTGTTGCGGCTGCAGCAGATCGAGGAAGAAGAAGACCTGCGAGAGGGAGGGAGGGAACCGCATCACCATGAGGAAGAAGAAGAAGACTAGAGCAGCATCCAAATCGGATGCATCCATGGGGCATCCAAATCAGATCCAACCATGGGCATCCAAATCGAGTCAGAGAGAGAGATAGGAGGTAGAGGAGGGGAGGATGATGCGTACCTTGCCCAGCTGGACCACGACGTGCGCGAGGAAGTCTGGCGGCCGGAGAGGGGGCCGATGGAGCGGGGAGGATAGGTCGGGTCCAGCAGCAGCCGTTGGGGAAGCGACAAGTCAGGGACGCGGCTGTCCCAGCACGGTGCCGGGCGGAGGAGCACCATCCAGGGGGCTGAGCTGCATGTGAGGCGCGGTAGATGTCAGGGGAGGAGCCTCCAGAGTCACCGGAGCCGTGCCGGCAATGGAGGCGGCGCCGCCCTCGAAACCCTAGAGCCACGAGGAGGGCTGCGGGTGAGCTGCTGCGGGAGGACGAAGGGAAGTGGGTGGCCCGGGCTAGGGGAGGTGCTTGCAGGCAACGGCGGAGGGGCTTGCAGGCGACAGCGGAGGGGCTTGCAGGCGAGGTGCGAGAGGCGGTGACATCGATCTGGATCAAGGTGCGAGAAGTGGATCGGAGGGAGCGAGAGGGTTGGGGGTGGCGGCCGTGGGACGAGAGGAGGAGTGCGGGCTGTGTTAGGTCTAGGTGGGTGAGATGGTGAGGGGTCAGGGCTGCCGTGGGATCCCGGACCATCCAACGGTGGCTGATGCATGATCCGCGTGAAATGACAATGAACCAATCAGAACGTTGTACGTATTTTGATGACTTTATAACCATTTAAATTGGCCGTGGTGGATTAAATAATATGCTAAAATATATCGGTTATTTTGTAACATGATAGAATTAGAAAAAAAAGTGCAATATAAAATCTTCGCATCGTGTCACAAATGAGACATGTTTTTCAGAAAAATAACAAACATGGAATAATACAAATATTCTTAAAAATTGTTCTAAAAAATGAGTTTTTTTGCAAAAACTAAATATATATTCTATCTTTAAAGTGTCAAAAATGGTATATATTCATGGGATAGTTTATTCAAATGATCTCATATTGTACACAAGGGTGCATCTTGGAATGGCAAACAATGTTGCATAAGGGAGTTTTCATTTCTTTGCACGAAAAATTCATTTTCAGTTTTTTGAATGTCCAAAATGAGTTTTTTTGAAGGACCTACCATATATTTGTTCCAAATTTAGACCACACCATTTTCCATATTTAATGTACAATTGACCAAATGGTTGGGTGTCAAAAGTTTCGATCCACCTCTCGTGAAAAAGACAAATTTTCGCTGATTCAGTTGGAAGTGGGTCAAATTTGAACTATAGCTGCCTCATAGTTTGCTCTTTATTTTTTTTCAAAAATCATTTGTATATACATAAGTATCTATTTAATCAGAGAAACATCAAAATTTTTGCAAGATTCAACCACTAGCTAGGAACAGTCAAGCCCGTCGTTTTGACCGCATTTTGAAACGGGCAAAAAAATGCATGACATAGTTTGTTCAAATGATCTCATATAGTGCACAGGGGTGCATCTTGCAATGACGAATACTGTTTTCTAGGGGAGTTTTTATTTTCTTTGGACAAAAAAACAATTTTCCATTTTTAGTGCCCAAAATGAGGTTTTTTTGTAAAGAACCTATCATATATTTGTTGCAAAATTGGACCAAATCAAATTTCTAAAATACTAGGCCAGATTTAATGTACAATTGACAAAATGGTTGGGTGTAAAAAGTTTTTTAACCACCTCTCGTGAAAAAGACAAATTTCCGCATATTCATTTTACATTTTCCAAGTTTTCAAAATGAGTTTTTTTGTGAAGAACCTAACAAATATTTTTTGTAACAAAAACTTCTCCATTTTTCAAGAATATTAGACCACATTTTATGAATAAATTTGTGTACACTAGAAACATTTTTTAGATATTAAATGGTTTTTAGTTACATTATTAACATTTTTAATAAATATTTTGATGTATAATATTTTGAACACATGTCTACATTTTTTAAAACACATTGTACATATTGTTTATATATGTTTAACTTTTTTCAAATACATGATTAACATATTTTCATATAATCCCAACAAAAAAACATCTTTTTATACATACGTTTTGATGTCTATATTTGTTTTTACACATTGTATATTTTTGTATACATATAAAAGATTGTTGATATTGGTTAGAAAAATTTAAATACATGAAAAACTTGTTATTTTCCCATTTTCATTGGGCCGAATATTTTTTTGTGAGTAATATGAGGGCATCCCACATTTCTTCCTGGATGGGCCGAGGCCTAAATGGCAGGCATATTTTTTTTCAAAAGAAGGTGGCCTCGTTCCACCGAGGCCCAAGCCCACCTTGAGCGACACCTTAAGTACCAATGCATCCACGTTCATAACCTCATGACCATTTATATTGGTCGTAATCAGGTAGAAATAAGGTCGTTGACCACTCTTGTCTGCTTTATGACCATTTGGTGTAAGACAATTTTAGGGTTTGAGCCCTTTCAAGCAAAATGGCCGTGGATTTACGACCAATTCAGCCGGGGTCACTAAGAGAAGGTCACAAGTTGACATATTTCTTGTAGTGTAAGTAAACCATACCTACACATATGCAAACTAAGAAATTAATTTGAGCTCAAGTTGCATATAAATCAAATAAACTCCCACATAATTATTTCCAAACTAAAACCCACAAATCACTATATACTTATATAGCATTGCACGAGCTAATCTAGCAATGAGAGATGAAAGGACAAAATTTCTAACCTTTGTAAACACTTGATAGATAGGGTGCCTTTAAATCTTGACAAATCTTGGCAAAAATGGAGGATGTGCTCAAGCAAGGGGAAGAATAGAGGATAGAAAGGGGAAAATAGAGAGAATGGGCTCGGGCTAGACGAAGGGTTTATGTAGGGACATCTTTAGTTCCGGTTGGTTACACTAGTAGTGTCAGGGATATACCCTGCGGTATGACCCGGCCGGATATATGACCCGGCCAGACTTGGCGTTTCATTGGTAACCTGCTAGAGGATTGGCGACTCACATGTCTGGCGGGTCACTGGTGTGAAGACTCACGAGCCTAAAGACTCATTGGTGACCCGGCGGGTGTTTCAGATGGATGACAAGGCCCAAAAGGCCGACTCATGTTATGGTGAGCCGGCTTAAGAGGAAAGACATAAGGAATATTTTTCTACAAAGGAAGTAAGACTAGGACTCCACTTGTAATAGAATAATTCTAATCCTACTAGAACTAGTCATGTAACCCGCCCCTTTAACATATATAAGGAGGGGCAGGACACCTCAAGAAGAAAAGGAAATAATCTCTAGGGCTAGACACAAAGGGGGAGCTGGCTTATGCGGCGACTCTCTCATGAGCACAATGAGATCTAGCCACAAATAACATGTAGGGCTATTACCGGATGATGTTTCCTGGGGCCCGAAGCTGTCTAAATCCTTGTCTTATGTTGCGTCTTTCGATTCCGCTCAACCCCTCTCAAGCTACCACATAGGTGCGTTGATCAGTCCTCACACTAGGACATCTGCCGTCACATTTTCACGATAGTTGACGCCTATCGTGGGGCTCGTGTACAGTGGTGTTGAATTATTGGAGGGATCTTTTTTAATATTCGAGAAGTTTATAATTTTTTGAATAAAGAGGAACCAGTTTATGAAGGATCTGCATCATATCGATGACAAGCAGTCGGATCGACATACGTGAGATTTGAGATGGAAGAAAAAGTTACGGTTGCGTGGTGCAAGCCACCGCGATCGGACGATCCGTCAAATCCGGATAAGATTTTCAAGAGCCGCCAAGACCGACGACCATTGTTTCTCGAGTCGCCAGCCGGACAGATTTTTGAAGAAACCACGTCAAAATCTGAGACGGCCCTCCCTGGCCCTACGCGTTGAGTCTCTATCACCGCCTCTGTCTCTAGGTGGCTTCTGTCTTGATCCCCGCGGGCAAGTCGCCAGGCCACGCCTGAGAGCCGTTTTGTTGTTTTTTTTTGTTTCACCATCACCGCAGAGCGCGGCTAGATTATTTCTGCTACAACACATGTACTGCAGTAACCAGGCAACACCGAAAACGACGGCGGGTCAAGTCCGTAAACAGAAGGAATTTGCTGGCAGCAATTAAAAGGAATTTTTCCCCAATCAAGGAAGTCAATCATTATTCAAAGCAAAAAGGGGAAGAGCAGGAAAACTAGCGCTTTAGTACTAATTCAAGCTTTGTAATCCTCCATCAGCCAGTCGGACACGTCCAGAATATTTGAAGGCTTATGGCCACACAAACTTGATCACTTATTGGATGGATAGCAGGTGTGATTCCGATCCGAGTTACTGCCGTGACCCGCCACTACGCCATGCTTGATTTACCACCCGCCGCTGTCGCCGCGTCTGGTTCTAGTCTTGAACCGGCAACGCCTCTGACCTACTCTGCCATGGTGACCACCCACGAGTCGGGAGCAGATTCTCCATGGGTTTGGACCCGCTCCATTGATCCGCCAAGCTGGACACCGAGTAGCAGCGATGGGGCCTCCCCTGCCACGCTCGTCGGCTGTGCCCCGCCTGACGCCTCCGCCTCTGTTGCGGTCCCGGCCTCCTGCTCGCCTCCGACGCGCGCGGCCTCGTGCCGCCGTACCACGAGCTGCCGCACCCCCGGATGGCCTGCCGCCTCGTGGGTTTTGAGACGCCGTTCCGCAGCCTTGAGTCGCCGTTTGCCGTGGCGCGAGCCGCTGTCACTAACCCGCTGTTCGGTGAGCCGCCTCCCGCGAGCCGCTGCTGCGGCCCGGGTTTGCTGTTCCGCCTCACCAAACGCCGATTTATCCTATGAGTCGGCCTCAACTCTACGACCTCATTGAGCCGCCGGCCTTCATCGACGCGCCTCCACTGCCGGGTCGCCGGCGCCGGTCGCCCCTGTCCAGGCTACGGCCCGCTCAACCACCGGCCGCCGCCAAACCACCCACATTCAGAGCCGCCTCGACTTCACGGCCATCACCGCACATTGCCTCGCCTCCGCCTCTGCTACACATCGCTGCGAAACTCGCTGGCGCGTCAAGACGCCGCCAGGCCACCCCGCGGAGACTCCTCGCGGCCATGGTTGTGCCTGAGCCGCCCTTACGGGCACGACGTGCTACCGCCTGCCTCTGCTCTGCGGCCTCACGCCGAGCCGGCCGCCATCGAGCCGCGCCAGTAAGCCGCCGCCTTCATCACGGCAGCGCTGCGAGTCACCTCCTTGCTGCCCCAGATTACCTCGGCTTCCGTCGCGCCTGCAAGCCGCCTCCTACGGGCTGCAGCAAGTCGCTAAGACCGACAAGTTTACTGCTACCGATTCAACCTGTACGTACAGATGGAGATTGGCTGCTCTGCAATCTGCCAAGATGGACGCGAACATCCATTGTGCTATTACAGTCAATTTGCAAAGTCGCCTCAGTATAGACGTGCCTTGCCTGCTGCGGGCTTGCCGGCGTGCCGAGCTACACCTGCGCCCCGCCGGTGCGGCCTTGAGCCGCCCTTCAATTAAAGTCGCCGAGGACGCCGTGAGTCGGCATTTGCTTGTTGCCGCTCTGCCGTAACCCGCCTGCTGCTGCCGCGACCGACTCTGCCTCGCTCTACGCCGGCTGATCCCACATGGACATGTTGTGCAAGTGCTTTCGCCCTTGTCACAAGCCGCCGGGACGCCGCTGTCGTGCCGAGCCGCCCCGGCCTCACCTCGCCTCTGCCGAGCTCTGGCGTGAGTCACCTCACCTTTCCCGCAAGTCGCTGACCAATGGATTCGCTGATGTGATGTGTGCTTGCTCCGCCTCATCAAGCTACTGCAGCACACGCCACCGGAGAGCCGCCCAACACCTCTGAACCGCTCCGCATCGAAGCCGCTGTTGTTGAGGACTATCGGTGTCAAAACCAGCGGATCTTGGGTAGGGGGTCCCGAATTGTGCGTCTAAGGCGGATGGTAACATGAGGCGAGGGACACGATGTTTATCCAGGTTCGTGCCCTCTTGATGGAGGTAATACCCTACATCCTGCTTGATCGATCTTAATGATATGAGTATTACAAGAGTTGATCTACCACGAGATCAAGAGGCTAAACCCTAGAAGCTAGCCTATGGTATGATTATCTGTCGTCCTACGGACCAAACCCTTCGATTTATATAGACACGGGAGGGGGCTAGGGTTACACAGAGTCGGTTACAAGGAAGGAGATCTACATATCCGTATTGCCAAGCTTGCCTTCCACGCCAAGGAGAGTCCCATCCGGACACGGGACGAAGTCTTCAATCTTGTATCTTCATAGTCCAACAGTCCGACCAAAGGATATAGTCCGGCTGTCTGGAGACCCCCTAATCCAGGACTCCCTCAGTAGCCCCTGAACCAGACTTCAATGACGATGAGTCCGGCGCGCAGATTTGTCTTCGGCATTGCAAGGCGGGTTCTTCCTCCGAATACTCCATAGAAGATTTTGAACACAAGGATAGTGTCCGGCTCTGCAAAACAAGTCCCACATACCACCGTAGAGAGAATAATATTTTCATAAATCTAATCTGCTGGCACATTTAGCAACATGACATCATGCCATGGCCCGGTCATTATTCGAACCGTTTTTCTCAACCAGCATTGCACATATCGCGAGGCGGTTTTCTTGACATGTCTTGTGGAAGCAGAGATCGTGTCCCCCTTATTACGGGATTCTCATCAATACGGACGTGGGTAACCCAATCGTGCCCGTTGGTATGCCTCCTTGATTTTAGGCAAGTCCCAAACGGCCACGAGGAGGACGCTTGATATTCACTCTCTTTATAAAGAGGCCAAGGCCTGTCCTTTTTTTCCCTCTCGTACTCAATTGAATCCTTCCCCCGCCTCGAGTTCCAACACCCAAGGCTCAGGTCAGGCGCTTCGGACCTTCAACCATGTCCGGATCCAACCTTCAAGGTCGGTGGATGCCTTCCTCTATCATAGAGGAAGACATCAAGAAGCTAAGAGAGGCCAGGTATTTGACCCTCGAAATCTCGCACAGGCTGCCTACTCGAGGGCAGGTCATTCCCACTCCCGAACCCGGAGAGAGCGTTGTATTCATCTCTCACTTCCTCCGAGGGCTAGGCCTCGCTCTGGATCCCTTTGTTAGGGGGGTCATGTTCTATTATGGGCTGGATTTCCATGACCTGGCCCCGGATTCTCTCCTTCACATCTCGTCGTTCATCGTCGTGTGTGAGGCCTTCCTCCGCATTACCCCACACTTCGGCCTATGGCTCAAGACTTTCAATGTGAAGCCGAAAATGATCGAGGGGCGACACGCAGAGTGCGGAGGTGCCGTAATAAGCAAAAGTGCTGATGTTCCGTGGCCAGAGGGTTCCTTCCCAGAGGTGTCCGGTTTATAGCAACGGGAGTGGTTTTATATCACAGCTCCCCGAAGTACCAAGTGGGTAGCCGCCCCTGCCTTCCGCTCGGGCCCCTCACCACAACTGACGTCATGGATCAACAAGGGGCTGAGCTGGGGGCCAGTAAATGATGTGCCGATATTGTAGAGTCGCATCTGAGATCTCCTTGAGAGAGATGTCAGCCTGGTCACAGTAATGCAAGTCAAGCTAGTTCGTCGAATCCCGCCTTGAAAACGTCGACCCCTCCGTATGTGAGAATTCAACCCGGAAGGACCGCAAAATATTCAGCACTTCCTCGGCATGACGCTCGAAGAGATGTACAAATTATTTTTCGGACCACAAATAAAGTGTCCGCACACCACCAAGGATGCGGGTCTGATCTGTAATCGCCCAAATACCCAAGTAAGTAATCCCGTGGCCGAACACGCTGTCTTTTTATTTATCATAACATCATTCTGAAAAGTCGCTCCTTGACCAGGACTGGGTAACAAAGGCGAATATGATCAGGTATTCGGCCCCCCTTCCCGAAGGACCGGCTAATCCAGTACTAGCCAGAATGCTCGAGCCGGCGCCTTATCAGGCGCCCTCAGGGGAAGATAAAGGGGGGAATAAAGAGGCTGAAAACAGGCCTCACTCATTATTCATCCAGACCGGGGGAATTAGCGCCTCCGCGAAGGAGGATAACCAGGGAGAAGAATCTGATATTCCCTCTCCCCAAGGAAGGAAGAGGACCACATCTGAAGACCCGGAAACAAAGGTTTCCAAACGGGGGAAGAAATCTTCGCCGGAGGGTCCTGCCACGGAGGGTACTTTTGCCGCATAGTGCCCGCAAGGGGATCAGCCCTCTACCGAGCTGTAAGTAACCAAAAAGTACTTAATAGTAAAAATATCCTACATTACTTCTGAAGACAATAACCGAAGCATATATCTTTGTAGTTCGGATCGTAGCCCTTCTCGACAGAGTTCGTCTTCGGGGGATCTTCTTCTGGAGATGATGGAGAGCGAAACACCTCCCCATGCTACCCCGCCTCATGAGGCGGGCGACCCTGAAGTGTCGTCGCGGAGGGTTTCTCCCGATCCGCCAAGGCCAGAGGGTAATCCTTCAGCCACCCGAAGTCCTCAGTATTCGGCTCCTAAAGAGAGCAACAGAAAGAGTCCGGAACCATCCGGTGTGCGATCGGACGCACTAAAGGATCTTCTGGAGCAAGCGGCCATCTCAGAAGTGCATCGTACGCTAATGGGTACGGTGATTGAGAGGATTTCATCCGTCGAAAGCGGGTTGCACGAAGCTTTTATGAGTCTGCTGAAAGGCTTTGAGGTACGTGAAATAGTGTATGTTTTTGACAGTACCGCACACGTTAGGTGTTCCCTATGCAGATAGTAGCCCCTGAGACTCTGGTTGCCGTCGAGAACGGCGGCAAACAGAGGATCATAGTCCCAGGTAATAATCAGCCCGCCTTCATGTGCAGGTGGCTGAAGGTCCGGTGGCTAGTTGGACTGATGAGTTTGCTGAGCTAAAGCGACAATTTGATGCGGTAGATGCCGACATCATGCTTGTCAACAAGCGGCTCGATGAGGCACAGGGTATGTGATTTCCCCGGTGATCAACACATAGTAAGAGGAGCATGATGCCAATATCTTTAATATGTTGTGACTGCAGATGGAGCTGCCGCCGTGGAGACCCTTCAGGAGGAACTTGCCCGAGCCAAGGAACAAGCCAGGAATAGTGATGCGACCGCTCTAAAGGCGGTCGAAGAGCTGAGGGCCGAACAGGCTGCGCATTGTCAAAGCAAGGAAAAAATAGCCAAAATGGCCGTTGAGTTGAAAGATGCCGCCGACCGTTACCAGCTTCTTGAAAAAGAAAGCCGAGCGAAGGCGACAGACCTAGAGAAGGCCATGGTAGCAGCCAAGGAAGCCCGCTCCAAAATCAGAGCGGCGAAGGAGGAGCTGCGTCAAGCTGGAAATATCATGGCTGGGAAGCCCTTTTTGTTGCGGACGAAGTTCGGAGATCCGAAGTATGCCCCTCTTGATCAACTATGGAGTTCTGCGGACGCATATGTGGATTTGGCAGCAAGTGCTGCTGATGCGGCCGAGTACTTTAAGGATCAAAAAGATCGTGAAGTGAAAAAGCTGTTCTGGCCACAGTTCAATGCTCCAGTGCGTCCGCTGCTGTTGAATGAGCGAATGGCCGAGTGGGCCAAGCTCCATAGGTTGTCCAGACTTGCCACGAGGTCTGTTGTGGATCATATGTGGCCGGAAGGGCCAAGGCCGAATAGTTATTTTAGTTTAGTGCAACAATTCCTTGGTGCTGTGCCACACATCGACGCTATGAAGAGGTCGGCGTGCATAGAGGGTGCGCGGATGGCACTTGCCCATGTCAAGACATACTGGGAAGAGATGGAGGCCACCACTATTGCAACCCAGAGTTCGGCCGTGGGCCGAGTATCTGCCGAGCACTACATTGAAGAAGTCCTTGAAGGCGCTCGTTCAATAGAGGCCCAGTGCTCGAAGAATATTATGTTCTAGTGGCATGTATTCCCATTGTAAAAAACAATGTTTTATTGAATTGTAAAGGCTGTGTTTATACTTTTGCCTGAAAGTATTATGATGCCTCTTGTGCGGCCATTTATGTATATATGTATATAACCTAAAAGTTTGCAGTCGTCGGCTTCAGCCCCCACGCAAATAATGCGGGGGGTGATACGTCTCCAACGTATCTATAATTTTTGATTGCTCCATGCTATATTATCTACTATTTTGGACATTATTGGGATTTATTATCCACTTTTATATTATTTTTGGGACTAACCTATTAACCGAAGGCCCGACCCAGAATTGCTGTTTTTTGTGCCTATTTTAGGGTTTAAGAAAAGGAATATCAAACGGAGTCCAAATGGAATGAAACCTTCGGGAACGTGATTTTCTCAGCAAATATGATCCGAGAGACTTGGACCCTACGTGAAGAAAAGAAACAGGAGGCCACGAGGTAGGCGGGCGCGCCCACCCCCACCAGGCGCGGCCTCCACCCTCGTGGGCCCCCTGTTGCTCCACCGACGTACTCCTTCCTCCTATATATATCCACGTACCCCCAAACGATCAGATACAGAGCCAAAACCCTAATTCCACCACCGTAATCTGTATCCACGAGATCCCATCTTGGGGCCTGTTCCGGAGCTCTGCCAGAGGGGGCATCGATCACGGAGGGCTTCTACATCAACACCATAGCCTCTCCGATGAAGTGTGAGTAGTTTACCTCAGACCTACGGGTCCATAGTTAGTAGCTAGATGGCTTCTTCTCTCTTTTTGGATCTCAATACAATGTTCTCCCCCTCTCTTGTGGAGAACTATTCGATGTAATCTTCTTTTTGCGGTGTGTTTGTTGAGACCGATGAATTGTGGGTTTATGATCAAGTCTATCTATGAATAATATTTGAATCTTCTCTAAATTCTTTTATGTATGATTGGTTATCTATGCAAGTCTCTTTGAATTATCAGTTTGGTTTGGCTTACTAGATTGATCTTTCTTGCAATGGGAGAAGTGCTTAGCTTTGGGTTCAATCTTGCGGTGTCCTTTCCCAGTGACAGTAGGGGCAGCAAGGCACGTATTGTATTGTTGCCATCGAGGATAACAAGATGGGGTTTTCTTCATATTGCATGAGTCTATCCCTCTACATCATGTCATCTTGCTTAAGGCGTTACTCTGTTTTTAACTTAATACTCTAGATGCATGCTGGATAGCGGTCGATGAGTGGAGTAATAGTAGTAGATGCAGGCAGGAGTCGGTCTACTTGTCTCGGACGTGATGCATATATACATGATCATACCTAGATATTATCATAACTATAATCAGTTCTGTCAATTGCTCAACAGCAATTTGTTCACCCACTATAGAATAATTATGCTCTCGAGAGAAGCCACTAGTGAAACCTATGGCCCCTGGGTCTGTCTTTATCATATTGATCTCCTACTACTTAGTTATTTCCTTTGCTATTTACTTTGCCTTTATTTTATCTTGCATCTTTATCATAAAAATACCAAAAATATTATCTTATCATATCTATCAGATCTCATTCTCGTAAGTGGCCTTATAGGGATTGACAACCCCTATTTGCATTGGTTGCGAGGATTTATTTGTTTTGTGCATGTACAAGGGACTTGCGCGTAGCCTCCTACTGGATTGATACCTTGGTTCTCAAAAACTGGGGGAAATACTTATGCTACTTTGCTGCATCATCCCTTCCTCTTCGGGGAAAACCAACGCAGTGCTCAAGAGGTAGCAAGAAGGATTTCTGGCGCCGTTGCCGGGGAGGTCTTCGCAAAAGTCAACATACCAAGTACCCATCACATACCTTATCTCCTGCATTACATTATTTGCCATTTGCCTCTCGTTTTCCTCTCCCCCACTTCACCCTTGCCGTTTTATTTGCCCTCTCTCTCTATCCTCCCTCTCTTTCTCTATTTGCCTCTTTTTGCCCGCTTGCTTTTTGTTTGCTTGTGTGTTAGTTTTCTTGCTTGTCACGATGGCTCAAGATAATACTAAATTGTGTGACTTCACTAATACCAACAACAATGATTTTATTAGCACTCCGATTGCTCCTCTTACCGATGCTGAATCTTGTGAAATTAATACTGCTTTGCTGAATCTTGTCATGAAATATCCGTTTTCCGGCCTTCCTAGTGAAGATGCCGCTACCCATCTAAATAGCTTCGTTGATTTGTGTGACATGCAAAAGAAGAAAGATGTGGATAGTGATATTGTTAAATTGAAGCTATTTCCTTTTTCGCTTAGAGATCATGCTAAAGCTTGGTTTTCGTCTTTGCCTAAAAATAGTATTGATCCATGGAATAAGTGCAGAGATGCTTTTATCTCTAAGTATTTTCCTCCCGCTAAGATCATCTCTCTTACGATATTATGAACTTTAAGCAACTTGATCATGAACATGTTGCACAAGGGAGAGAATGAAATTAATGATACGTAATTCCCCTACTCATGGTTTAAATTTGTGGATGATTATTCAAAAATTTTATGCCGGATTGAATTTTGCTTCTAGAAATCTTTTAGATTCGGCCGTGGGAGGCACTTTTATGGAAATCACTTTAGGAGAAGCTACTAAACTCCTATATAATATTATGGTTAATTATTCTCAATGGCATATTGAAAGATCTACTAATAAAAAGGTGCATGCGATAGAAGAAATTAATGTTTTGAGTGGAAAGATGGATGAACTTATGAAATTATTTGCTAATAAAAGTGTTTCTTCTGATCCTAATGATATGCCCTTGTCTACTTTGATTGAAAATAATAATGAATCTATGGATGTGAATTTTGTTGGTAGGAACAATTTTGGTAACAACGCGTATAGAGGAAATTTTAATCCTAGGCCTTATCCTAGTAATCCCTCTAACAATTATGGTAATTCCTACAACAATTCTTATGGAAATTATAATAAGATGCCCTCTGATTTTGAATCTAATATTAAAGAATTTATTACTTCGCAAAAGAATTTTAATGCTATGATTGAAGAAAAATTGCTTAAGATTGATGGTTTGGCTAGGAACGTTGATAGAATTGCTCTTGATGTTGATTCTTTGAAACTTAGATCTATTCCACCTAAGCATGATATCAATGAGTCTCTCAAAGCCATGAGAATTTCCATTGATGATTGCAAAGAAGGAACCGCTAGGATGCGTGCTAAGAAAGATGCCTTTATAAGAGCGTGTTCTTCTAGTTGCTATGAAAATAATGATGAAGATCTAAAAGTTATTGATGTGTCCCCTATTAAATCTTTGTTTTGCAATATGAATCTTGATAATGATGGGACTGAATATGATCCACCTTTACCTAGAAGGCGTTCTAAGAATTCGGAATTTATTGATCTTGATGCTAAAATTGATAAAAGTGGGATTGAAGAAATTAAAACCCTAGATGTTGCTAAACCCACTATTATGGATTTCAAGGAATTTAACTATGAAAATTGCTCTTTGATTGATTGTATTTCCTTGTTGCAATCCGTGCTAAATTCTCCTGACGCTTATAGTCAAAATAAAGTGTTTACTAAACATATCGTTGATGCCTTGATGCAATCTTATGAAGTAAAACTTGAATTGGAAGTTTCTATCCCTAGAAAACTTTATGATGAGTGGGAACCAACTATTAAAATTAAAATTAAAGATCATGAATGCTATGCTTTATGTGATTTGGGTGCTAGTGTTTCCACGATTCCAAAGACTTTGTGTGATTTGTTAGGTTTTCGTGATTTTGATGATTGCTCTCTAAACTTGCACCTTGCGGATTCCACTATTAAGAAACCTATGGGAAGAATTAATGATGTTCTTATTGTTGCAAATAGGAATTATGTGCCCATATATTTTATTGTTCTTGACATAGATTGCAATCCTTCATGTCCTATTATTCTTGGTAGACCTTTCCTTAGAACGATTGGTGCAATTATTGATATGAAGGAAGGAAATATTAGATTCCAATTTCCATTAAGGAAAGGCATGGAACACTTTCCTAGAAATAAAATTAAATTACCTTATGAATCTATTATGAGAGCCACTTATGGATTGCCTACCAAAGATGGCAATACCTAGATCTATTCTTGCTTGTTATGCCTAGCTAGGGGCGTTAAACGATAGCGCTTGTTGGGAGGCAACCCAATTTTATTTTTATTCCTTGCTTTTTTCTCCTGTTTAGTAATAAATAATTTATCTAGCCTCTTTTTTGATTGTGTTTTTTGTGTTTAATTAGTGTTTGTGCCAAGTAGAACCGTTGGGAAGACTTGGGGAAAGTCTTGTTGAACTTGCTGTAAAAAACAGAAACTTTAGCGCTCACGAGAAATGCTTCCATTTTTATTTGGAAAGTGATATTTAGTTAATTCTTGTTGAAGACGATTAATAGATAAATTCCTCACGTCCATCAATTTATTTTATAATTTTTGGAGTTCCAGATCTTGCGCTAGCTACATATTACTACAGACTGTTCTGTTTTTGACAGATTCTGTTTTTCGTGGGTTGTTTGTTTATTTTGATGAATCTATGGCTAATAAAATAGTTTATAAACCATAGAGAAGTTGGAATAAAGTAGTTATAACACCAATATAAATAAAGAATGAGTTCGTTACAGTAACTTGAAGTGGTCTTTTGTTTTCTTTCGCTAACGGAGCTCACGAGATTTTCTACTTTAAGTTTTGTGTTGTGAAGTTGTCAAGTTTTGGGTAAAGATTTGATGGATTATGGAACAAGGAGTGGCAAGAGCCTAAGCTTTGGGATGCCGAAGCACCCCCAAGATAATATAAGGACACCTAAAAGCCAAAGCTTGGGGATGCCCCGGAAGGCATCCCCTCTTTCGTCTACTTCTATCGGTAACTTTACTTGGAGCTATATTTTTATTCGCCACATGATATGTGTTTTGCTTGGAGCGTCTTGTATGATTTGAGTCTTTATTTGTTAGTTTACCACAATCATCCTTGATGTACACACCTTTTGAGAGAGCCATACATGATTTGGAATTTGTTAGAATACTCTATGTGCTTCGCTTATATCTTTTGAGTTATATAATTTTGCTCTAGTGCTTCACTGATATCTTTTAGAGCACGGTGGTGGATTTGTTTTATAGAAACTATTGATCTATCATGATTCACTTATATTATTTTGAGAGTCTTTAATAGCATGGTAATTTGCTTAAAATCCTAATATGCTTGGTACACAAGATTAATAATAAAACCTTCTTATGAGTGTGTTGAATACTATGATAAGTTTGATACTTGATAATTGTTTTGAGATATGGAGATGGTGATATTAAAGTCATGCTAGTTGAGTAGTTGTGAATTTGAGAAATACTTGTGTTGAAGCTTGTGATTCCCGTAGTATGCACGTATGGTGAACCGTTATGTGATGAAGTCGGAGCATGATTTATTTATTGATTGCCTTCCTTATGAGTGGCGGTCGGGGACGAGCGATGGTCTTTTCCTACCAATCTACCCCCTAGGAGCATGAGTGTAATACTTTGCTTTGATAACTTGTAGATTTTTGCAATAAGTATATGAGTTCTTTATGACTAATGTTGAGTCCATGGATCATACACACTCTCACCCTTCCACCTTTGCTAGCCTCTCTCATACCGCGCACCTTTTCGCCGGTATCAAACACCCACCATATACCTTCCTCAAAACAGCCACCATACCTACCTATTATGGCATTTCCATAGCCATTCCGAGATATATTGCCATGCAACTTTCCACCGTTCCGTTTATTATGACACACTCCATCATTGTCATATTGCTTAGCATGATCATGTAGTTGACATCGTATTTGTAGCAAAGCCACCATTCATAATTCTTTCATACGTGTCACTCTTGATTCATTGCATATCCCGGTACACCGCCGGAGGCATTCATATAGAGTCATATTTTGTTCTAAGTATCGAGTTGTAATTGTTGAGTTGTAAGAAAAATAAAAGCGTGATGATCATCATTATTAGAGCATTGTCCCAGTGAGGAAAGGATGATGGAGACTATGATTCCCCCATAAGTCGGGATGAGACTCTGGACGAAAAATAAAAAAAGAAAGAAAAAAAAGAGGCCATAAAAAGAAGAAGAAGAAGAAAAGGCCCAAAAAATGAGAGAAAAAGAGAGAAGGGACAATGCTACTATCCTTTTACCACACTTGTGCTTCAAAGTAGCACCATGATCTTCATAGTAGAGAGTCTCTCATGTTATCACTTTCATATACTAGTGGAAAATTTTAATTATAGAACTTGGCTTGTATATTCCAATGATGGGCTTCCTCAAAATGCCCTAGGTCTTCATGAGCAAGCAAGTTGGATGCACACCCACTTAGTTTCTTTTTAAGCTTTCATATACTTATAGCTCTAGTGCATCCGTTGCATGGCAATCCCTACTCACTCACATTGATATCTATTGATGGACATCTCCATAGCCCGTTGATACGCCTAGTTGATGTGAGACTATCTTCCCCTTTTTGTCTTCTCCACAACCACCATTCTATTCCACCTATAGTGCTATGTCCATGGCTCACGCTCATGTATTGCGTGAAGATTTAAAAAGTTTTGAGAATGTCAAAAGTATGAAACAATTGCTTGGCTTGTCATCGGGGTTGTGCATGATTTAAATATTTTGTGTGGTGAAGATGGAGCATAGCCAGACTATATGATTTTGTAGGGATAACTTTCTTTAGCCATGTTATTTTGAGAAGACATAATTGCTTTGTTAGTATGTGATACGTCTCCAACGTATCTATAATTTTTGATTGCTCCATGCTATAATATCTACTGTTTTGGGCAATATTGGGCTTTATTTTCCACTTTTATATTACTTTTGGGACTAACCTATTAACCGGAGGCCCAGCCCAGATTTGCTGTTTTATGCCTATTTCAGTGTTTTGAGGAAAAGGAATATCAAACGGAGTCAAAACGGAACGAAATCAACTGGAGAAGTTATTTTTGGAAGGAAACCTACCGGATAGACTTGGACCCTACGTCAGAAGATGAAGGAGGTGCTCACGAGGGTAGGGGGCGCGCCGACCCCCTGGGGCGCGCCCCCCTGCCTCGTGGCCCCCCTTCGGTCCTCCGACGTACTTCCTGCACCCATATATATCGTCGTACCCTAAAACTTCCAGAACAGAACCTAGATCGAGAGTTCCGCCGCCAGAAGCCTCCATAGCCACCGAAAGCCAATCTAGACCCGTTCTGGCACCCTGCCGGAGGGGGCAATCCTTCTCCGGTAGCCATCTTCATCATCCCGGTGATCTCCATGACGAGGAGGGAGTAGTTCCATCGGGGCTGAGGGTATGTACCAGTAGCTATGTGTTTGATCTCTCTCTCTCTCTCGTGTTCTTGATTTGGCACGATCTTGATGTATCGCGAGCTTTGCTATTATAGTTGGATCTTATGTTTCTCCTCCCCCTCTTCTCTCTTGTAATGAATTGAGTTTCCCCTTTGAAGTAATCTTATCGGATTGAGTCTTTAAAGATTTGAGAACACTTGATGTATGTCTTGCCGTGGATATCTGTGGTGACAATGGGATATCACGTGATTCACTTGATGTATGTTTTGGTGACCAACTTGTGGGTTCCGCCCATGAACCTATGCATAGGGGTTGGCACACGTTTTCATCGTGATTCTCTGGTAGAACTTTGGGGCACTCTTTGAGGTCCTTTGTGTTGGTTGAATAGATGAATCTAAGATTGTGTGATGCATATCGTATAATCATACCCACGGATACTTGAGGGTGACATTGGAGTATCTAGGTGACATTAGGGTTTTGGTTGATTTGTGTCTTAAGGTGTTATTCTAGTACGAACTCTAGGGCTGTTTGTGACACTTATATGAATAGCCGAACGGATTGATTGGAAAGAATAACTTTGAGGTGGTTTCGTACCCTACCATAATCTCTTCGTTTGTTCTCCGCTATTAGTGACTTTGGAGTGACTCTTTGTTGCATGTTGAGGGATAGTTTTATGATCCAATTATGTTATCATTGTTGAGAGGACTTACACTAGCGAAAGTATGAACCCTAGGCCTTGTTTCCTATCATTGCAATACCGTTTACACTCACTTTTACCGCTTGCTACCTTGCTGTTTTTATATTTTCAGTTTACAAAAACCTATATCTACCATCCATATTGCACTTGTATCACCATCTCTTCGCCGAACTAGTGCACCTATACAATTTACCATTGTATTGGGTGTGTTGGGGACACAAGAGACTCTTTGTTATTTGGTTGCAGGGTTGCTTGAGAGAGACCATCTTCATCCTACGCCTCCTACGGATTGATAAACCATAGGTCATCCACTTGAGGGAAATTTGCTACTGTCCTACAAACCTCTGCACTTGGAGGCCCAACAACGTCTACAAGAAGAAGGTTGTGTAGTATACATCAGTATGCTTGAAGTATTATTATTTTTATGTCAATATTAAACTTTTGTCTTGAATCTTTCGGATCTGAATATTCATACCACAATTAAGAAGAATTACATTAAAATTATGCCAAGTAGCACTCCACATCAAAAATTCTGTTTTTATCATTTACCTACTCGAGGACGAGCATGAATTAAGCCTGGGGATGCTTGATACGTCTCCAACGTATCTATAATTTTTGATTGCTCCATGCTATATTATCTACTGTTTTGGACATTATTGGGCTTTATTATCCACTTTTATATTATTTTTGGGACTAACCAATTAACCGGAGGCCCAACCCAGAATTGCTGTTTTTTTGCCTATTTTAGGGTTTCAAAGAAAAGGAATACCAAATGGAGTCCAAACGGAATAAAACCTTCGGGAACGTGATTTTCTCAACAAATATGATCCGGGAGACTTGGACCCTAAGTCAAGAAAAGAAACAAGAGGCCACGAGGTAGGGGGGCGTGCCCACCCCCACCAGGCGCGCCCTTCACCCTCGTGGGCCCCCTGTTGCTCCACCGACGTACTCCTTCCTCCTATATATATCCACGTACCCCCAAACGATCAGATACGGAGCAAAAACCCTAATTCCGCCGCCGTAACTTTCTGTATCCATGAGATCCCATCTTGGGGCCTGTTCCGGAGCTCCACCGGAGGGGGCATCAATCACGGAGGGCTTCTACATCAACACCATAGCCTCTCCGATGAAGTGTGAGTAGTTTACCTCAGACCTACGGGTCCATAGTTAGTAGCTAGATGACTTCTTCTCTCTTTTTGGATCTCAATACAATGTTCTCCCCCTCTCTTGTGGAGAACTATTCGATGTAATCTTCTTTTTGCGGTGTGTTTGTTGAGGCCGATGAATTGTGGTTTTATGATCAAGTCTATCTATGAATAATATTTGAATCTTCTCTGAATTCTTTTATGTATGATTGGTTATCTTTGCAAGTCTTCGAATTATGAGTTTGGTTTGGCCTACTAGATTGATCTTTCTTGCAATGGAAGAAGTGCTTAGCTTTGGGTTCAATCTTGCGGTGTCCTTTCCCGGTGACAGTAGGGGCAGCAAGGCACATATTGTATTGTTGACTTCGAGGATAAAAAGATGGGGTTTTCTTCATATTGCATGAGTCCATCCCTCTACATCATGTCATCTTGCTTAAGGCGTTACTCTGTTTTTAACTTAATACTCTAGATGCATGCTGGATAGCGGTCGATGAGTGGAGTAATAGTAGTAGATGCAGGCAGGAGTCGGTCTACTTGTCTCGGATGTGATGCCTATATACATGATCATACCTAGATATTCTCATAACTATGCTCAATTCTGTCAATTGCTCAACAGTAATTTGTTCACCCACCGTAGAATACTTATGCTCTCGAGAGAAGCCACTAGCGCAACCTATGGCCCCCGGGTATATCTTTATCATATTGATCTCCTACTACTTAGTTATTTCCTTTGCTATTTACTTTGCCTTTATTTTATCTTGCATCTTTATCATAAAAATACCAAAAATATTATCTTATCATATCTATCAGATCTCACTCTCGTAAGTGGCCTTATAGGGATTGACAACCCCTATTTGCGTTGGTTGCGAGGATTTATTTGTTTTGTGCAGGTACGAGGGACTCGCGCGTAGCCTCCTACTGGATTGATACCTTGGTTCTCAAAAACTGAGGGAAATACTTACGCTACTTTGCTGCATCATCCCTTCCTCTTCGGGGAAAACCAACGCAGTGCTCAAGAGGTAGCAGGGGGGTTCGCAAAAAACGCGTATTCACACTTGATCCAACGTCTTGGTCCATTAAGGAGGTGGTAGCGCAGCGAACGAGGCAATCAGACTATATTGCTTTAACACTTTCACTTAGCCATAGGAGTTTGACAGTGGGACTACTATATAGCCCCTGGTACTTCCGCACTTGTCCGAATACGGTGCGCGTACGTACATGACCAGGAAACGACCCTTCGTTAATGTGGAGGAATCCCGAAGATTCCGCTAAGTCATCGAGTGGTTGACCAGTCTCGCACTTTATCCTGACAGTTAGTTTTCGGCTTTCTCTACTAAGGTGCTCATCCGGATGAACCAGGGCACAATCGCAGTAGTTCTCCCGGTGCCGCCTTAGCCGATAGAGCGGAACGTAAGGTAGCAAAACACGGGAGCCAGGCAAACCCAACATTTGACCAAAGACATGATTCGGAGCTGATGCATATAAGGCCAAACTCGCAACGCCGAACACTCCCTAAGGTATTCGGTCTTTATAACATATGCCGGGATGAACAATGCCCTTAATAATAAACCCCGAGTGTCCAGGTACGTGCAATATTCTGATGTGGCGAAATGCCAATAATGTCAGCATCCTTCTCGGTTGTATTGAGTATTCGGAGGATGTGAACAACAAGAGACAATAAAAAAGGTTTACGCAGGGTCTTAATCTGAAAAGAAACCTTTGAGCGGGTCCCTACTGCACTTCTGCGCCTGTGTCTCCATTGTGCCGTGTCCTGGACGGGTGTAACACGATTGTCATCTGTAAAAGATAAGAACTTAGGTGAAAGTTGCCGTGCCAAAAAATTGGTTATTCTAGATAAACCATTAAAATTCAAGATAAGTCAAGTTGAGCCGAACTAGCCCTGATTACACACGGGAAGCCCCTGGTACCGTCTATGAGGGTTTAACCATCAAATCAATCTCAGGTATATCTAGTGATGCGCCGGACTCGTCGAACCGTGTCCGCGGTCTTGATGACCTGTCATTTATTATGGTTGGTGAGGCCGTCTAGTGCTCGGCTGTTAAAGCCGCCGCACGTTCTTCCGCGCGTAGAGAACGCTCAATATTTCCACCAACTGTGATGGTGCCACGTGGACCATGCATCTTAAGCTTAAGAGAAGCGTAATGTGGTACCGCATTAAAACGAGCGAAAGCTGTTCTTCCGAGTAGTGCTTGATAGCCGCTTCGGAATGGAGCAATGTCGAAGTCTAACTTCTCACTTCGGTAGTTGTCGGGTGAACCGAATACAACCTCTAGTATTAGAGAGCCCATGGAGCGGGCCTCTAGGTCTGGTATTACTCCCTTGAAGGTAGTATTAATGTGGCTGATTTTTGTCAGGTCTATCCCCATTTTGCGGACTGTGTCCGGATATATCAGATTTAGACCACTGCCGCCGTCCATAAGGACTCATGTGAGATGGTATCCGTTTATTATTGGGTCTAACACCAAGGCAGCTAATCCTTCATTCCGGATGCTTGTTGGATGATCCCTGCGATCAAAAGTGATCGGGCAGGCCAACCAGGGGTTGAACTTAGGGGTGACGGGCTCTACGGCGCGTATGTCTTGGAGTGCATGTTTGCTTCTCCTCTTCGTCACATGGATCATGTTTACTGTTTTAACCTCCGGTGGGAATTTTTTCTGTTCTCCAGTGCTTTGCTGGTGAGGTTCGTCCTCGTCTTTGCTTGGTGTCTCCCTCCCCTTGTGTTCGGCGTTTAGCTTACCAGCCTGCTTGAAGACCCAACATTCTCTGTGGGTGTGATTTGCATGTTTATCGGGCTTGCCATGAATCTGACATAGTTTGTCTAGAATCTTGTTTAGGCTGGATGGTCCATCTCTGCTGCCTTTGAAAGGCTTTTTCCGCTGACCTGGTCGAGAGCCCCTGAATCCGATGTTTACCGCTGTATTATCTAGACTGTCTTCTTTATTTCGATGCTTGCTTTTACTGCGTCGTGGTTTTCCATTGCCATCCCTGACTTTGGATGTGCTTGGGTCGCTGGTGCTACTACGGGCTAACCAGCTATCTTCGCCCGCGCAAAGCGGGTCATGAGGCTTGTCAGGGCTGCCATTGTTCTCGATTTTTCTTGGCCGAGGTGTCTGGAAAGCCATTCGTCTCAGACGCTGTGCTTGAAAGCTGCTAAGGCTTCGGTGTCCAGACAGTCGACGATTTGGTTCTTCTTAGTGAGAAACCTATTCCAAAGCTTTCGGGCTAACTCTCTGGGCTGTTGAATTATATGACTTAAATCGTCTGCATCCGGAGGTCGGACATAGGTCCCTTTAAAGTTAGCCCGAAAAGCATCCTCCAGCTCCTCCCAACTTCCAATTGAGTTTTCGGGGAGGCTTTTCAGCCAGTGTCGAGCTGGTCCTTTAAGCTTGAGGGGCAAGTACTTGATGGCATGGAGATCGTCTCCGCAAGCCATATGGATATGGAGGATAAAGTCCTCAATCTAGACCCCAGGGTCTGTGGTCCCGTCGTACGCCTCTATGTTCACTGGTTTGAATCCTTCTGGAAATTCGTGGTCTAGCACCTCATCGGTGAAACATAGGGGGTGTGCGGCATCCCTGTATTTGGATGTATCATGGCGTTCAGACGGTTGTAGTATTCGGTTTTGGTTTTGTGCCGGAGCGCGCTTCCTAGATCCATAGATGGATCTGGTTATACTGAATTTTTGGTGCAAGTCCTCACGTAGATCATGTGTTGACTTATGTGCGGCCTTGTTAGCCGCTCTATCGCGGTCACAAGGTGGTTGATCCGGCCGGTTGGCCGTTTTATTTTTTGGCTGTGTGGGCTCTAAGGCCTCATCGTCGAATTCAGTTAATAGCTTGCGCTTTGGATAGCTCTTTGTGTGGTAACTTCCACCATACTTTTCTTCGTTGTCGAGCACTTTGTTCCACCTGCTGTTGAGCGTATTTTGTGCGGCCTTAAGCCTTTGCTTCTGCTTCTTCAGACCCCTCGCTGTGGCAATAAGCCTTCTGCGGAGGTTCTCTTGTTCCAAGTGCGTTTCCGGGATGATGTGTGCATCTTTGTCCGGACTGTTTTCCTTCCCAGAGGGGGTTTGATGAGGTTTATCCTCGGCGTTGCCGTGTTCGGACATCGGATCCATACTATGTTCGCCGTTTGCAGTTTCATCGTGCTTTGCCGCTGGGTCAATGTGGTCGTTGTTTCCTCTAGAGTCGACTGGAGTGTTATTTTCTCTTGCGCTGTTATCGCTGTTTTTGCCGAGGTGGGATTTTGAGCGGCGCCTATGCTGATGCTTTGCTTGCTTCTCGAGGGAGCTATTCTTCGTTGCATCCTTCCGTTCTTCGTCATTGTTTTCTTTGGGTGTATCCACCATGTATATGTCATGTGGTGAAGTGGCTGTCCAGCGCCCTGTGGGCACTGGTTCCTGTTCCTCTCCTGCATCGTCATCCATGCCGTCGATGTCTTCAGAGTCGAAATCAAGCATGTCAGTTAAATGATCGACAGAGGCTACTAAGTGGGTGGTGGGTGGGTAGCAAATTTCTTCGTCGGCCGCATCCCATTCTAGCCGGACATAGTTCGGCCAAGGATCTCCTGACAAGGAGAGAGACCTTAATGAATTTAGCACATCGCCGAAAGGTGAGGGCTGAAAGATATCCACGGAGGTGAACTCCATGATTGGCGTCCAATCGGATTCGATAGGCACGGATGCAGGCGGCTCGGAGTCCGTGGCCGGAGACGAATCCAGTGGTTCGGCAACACGGCTCTCGTAAGGGGTGAAGTCACTATCTGGCTCCATCGCCATTGAGAGTGTGGCCTCCATGGCGGGGTCTACCCCCCGTCCTCGGATGGCGCAATTTGCTCCGGATTGAGGGCCGGAGTAGTTGCAGGTGTGATCTCCCGAACACTGTCCGA
Organism: Triticum dicoccoides; assembly: GCF_002162155.2. NCBI lineage: Eukaryota > Viridiplantae > Streptophyta > Magnoliopsida > Poales > Poaceae > Triticum > Triticum dicoccoides. The sequence continues at coordinate 693,283,532 of NC_041392.1, read as the reverse complement.
CGACAGAGTTACGTCCTGCTCGTCGTGATTGTGCAGCGCACCTGACATGGGCTCGAATCCGTCGAAGATCAAGTCTCCGCTGATGTCGGCAGTGTAGTTTAAGTTTCCGAACCTGACCTGATGGCCATGGGCGTAGCTCTCGATCTGCTCCAGATGGCCAAGCGAGTTGGCCCGCAGTGCGAAGCCACCGAATACGAAGATCTGCTCGGGGAGGAAAACCTCACCCTGGACCGCATCGTTACCGATGATCGAAGGACCCCGCTACCTCTTGAGCACTGCGTTGGATTTCCCCGAAGAGGAGAGGATGATGCAGCAAAGTAGCATAAGTATTTCCCTTAGTTTTTGAGAACCAAGGTATCAATCCAGTAGGAGGCTACGCGCGAGTCCCTCGTACCTACACAAAAACAATAGCTCAACGCAACCAACATGCTTAGGGGTTGTCAATCCCTTCACGGTCACTTATGAAAGTGAGATCTGATAGAGATGATAAATAATATTTTTGGTATTTTTGGTATAGAGATGCAAAGTAAAAAAGTAAAAGCAAAGCAATAATAAAGTGATGGATATTGATATGATGAGAAAGAGATCCGGGGGCCATAGGTTTCACTAGTGGCTTCTCTCAAGAGCATAAGTATTCTACGGTGGGTGAACAAATTACTGTTGAGCAATTGACATAATTGAGCATAGTTATGAGAATATCTAGGTATGATCATTTATATAGGCATCACGTCCGAGACAAGTAGACCGACTCCTGCCTGCATCTACTACTATTACTCCACTCATCGACCGCTATCCAGCATGCATCTAGAGTATTAAGTTAAAAACAGAGTAACGCCTTAAGCAAGATGACATGATGTAGAGGGATAGTTTCATGCAAGATGATAAAAACCACATCTTGTTATCCTCGATGGCAACAATACAATGCGTGCCTTGCTGCCCCTTCTGTCACTGGGAAAGGACACCGCAAGCTCGAACCCAAAGCTAAGCACTTCTCCCATGGCAAGAAAAACCAACCTAGTAGGCCAAACCAAACTGATAATTTGAAGAGACTTGCAAAGATAACCAATCATACATAAAAGAATTCAGAGAAGATTCAAATATTATTCATAGATAGACTTGATCATAAACCCACAATTCATCAGCCTCAACAAACACACCACAAAAAGAAGATTACACCGAATAGATCTCCACAAGAGAGGGGGAGAACATTGTATTGAGATCCAAAAAGAGAGAAGAAGCCATCTAGCTACTAACTATGGACCCGTAGGTCTGAAGTAAACTACTCACACTTCATCGGAGGGGCTTGGATGATGATGTAGAAGCCCTCCGTGATCGATGCCCCCTCCGGCGGAGCTCCGGAACAGGCCCCAAGATGGGATCTCGTGGATACAGAAAGTTGCAGCGGTGGAATTAGGTTTTTGGCTCCGTCCCCGATCGTTTGGGGGTACGTAGGTACATATAGGAGGAAGAAGTACGTCGGTGGAGCTTCGAGGGGCCCGGGAGACAGGGGGCGCGCCCTAGGGGGGGGGGGGGCGCCCTCCACCCTCGTGGCCGCCTCGTGGCTTTCTTGACGGAGGGTCCAAGTCTCCTGGATCTTATCTGATGAGAAAATCACGTTTCCGAAGGTTTCATTTCGTTTGGACTCCGTTTGATATTCTGTTTCTCCGAAACACTGAAATAGGCAAAAAATAATAATTCTGTGCTGGGCCTCCGGTTAATAGGTTAGTCCCAAAAATAATATAAAAGTGGAAAATAAAGCCCAATATAGTCCAAAACAATAGATAATATAGCATGGAGCAATCAAAAATTATAGATACGTTGGAGACGTATCAAGCATCCCCAAGCTTAATTCCTGCTCGTCCTTGAGTAGGTAAATGATAAAAACAGAATTTGTGATGCGGAGTGCTACTTGGCATAATTTTAATGTAATTCTTCTTAATTGTGGTATGAATATTCAGATCTGAAAGATTCAAGACAAAAGTTCATATTGACATAAAAATGATAATACTTCAAGCATACTAACTAAGCAATTATGTCTTCTCAAAATAACATGGCCAAAGAAAGTTCATCCCTACAAAATCATATAGTTTAGTCATGTTTCATTTTCGTCACACAAGAATGCTCTCATCATGCACAACCCCGATGACAAGCCAAGCAATTGTTCCATACTTTAGTAATCTCAAACCTATAAACTTTCACGCAATATATGAGCGCGAGCCATGGACATAGCACTATGGGTGGAATAGAATATAATGAGGGGGTTATGTGGAGAAGACAAAGAAGGAGAAAGTCTCACATCAACGAGGCTAATCAATGGGCTATGGAGATTCCCACCGATTGATGTTAATGCAAGGAGTAGGGATTGCCATGCAACGGATGCACTAGAGCTATAAATGTATGGAAGCTCAACAAAAGAAACTAGTGGGTGTGCATCCAACTTGCTTGCTCACGAAGACCTAGGGCACTTGAGGAGGCCCATTGTTGGAATATACAAGCCAAGTTCTATAATGAAAAATTCCCACTAGTATATGAAAGTGATAACATGAGAGACTCTCTACTATGAAGATCATGGTGCTACTTTGAAGCACAAGTGTGGTAAAAGGATAGTAACATTGTCCCTTCTCTCTCTTTTCTCTCATTTTTGGGCCTTTTTATGACCTTTCTCTTTTTTCGGGCCTTCTCTTTTTTATGGCCTTTCCTTTTTTTATTCCTCACTTGGGACAATGCTCTAATAATGATGATCATCACACTTCTATTTATTTACAACTCAATGATTACAACTCGATACTAGAACAAAGATGACTCTATATGAATGCCTCCGGCGGTGTACCGGGATATGCAATGAACCAAGAGTGACATGTATGAAAGAATTATGAACGGTGGCTTTGCCACAAATACTATGTCAACTACATGATCATGCTAAGCAATATGACAATGATGAATGTGTCATGATGAACGGAATGATGGAAAGTTGCATGGCAATATATCTCAGAATGGCTACGGAAATGCCATAATAGATAGGTATGGTGGCTGTTTTGAGGAAGATATAAGGAGGTTTATGTGTGAAAGAGTGTATCATATCACGGGGTTTGGATGTACCATCGAAGTTTGCGCCAACTCTCAATGTGAGAAAGGGCAATGCACGGTACCGAAGAGGCTAGCAAGGACGGAAGGGTGAGAGTGCGTATAATCCATGGACTCAACATTAGTCATAAAGAACTCACATACTTATTGCAAAAATCTACAAGTCATCAAAAACCTCGGCACTATGCGCATGCTCCTAGGGGGATAGATTGGTAGGAAAATGAAGGAAATATGCCCTAGAGGCAATAATAAAGTTATTATTTATTTCCTTATATCATGATAAATGTTTATTATTCATGCTAGAATTGTATTAACCCGAAACATAATACATGTGTGAATACATAGACAAACTTAGTGTCACTAGTATGCCTCTACTTGACTAGCTCGTTAATCAAAGATGGTTATGTTTCCTAACCATGAACAAAGTGTTGTTATTTGATTAACGAGGTCACATCATTAGTTGAATGATCTGATTGACATGACCCATTCCATTAGCTTAGCACCCGATTGTTTAGTATGTTGCTATTGCTTTCTTCATGACTTATACATGTTCCTATGACTATGAGATTATGCAACTCCCGTTTGCCGGAGGAACACTTTGTGTGCTACCAAACGTCACAACGTAACTAGGTGATTATAAAGGAGCTCTACAGGTGTCTCCAATGGTAGATGTTGGGTTGGCGTATTTCGAGAACAGGATTTGTCACTCCGATTGTCGGAGAGGTATCTCTGGGCCCTCTCGGTAATGCACATCACATAAGCCTTGCAAGCATTGCAACTAATGAGTTAGTTGCGGGATGATGTATTACAGAACGAGTAAAGAGACTTGCCGGTAACGAGATTGAACTAGGTATTGGATACCGACGATCGAATCTCGGGCAAGTAACATACCGATGACAAAGGGAACAACGTATGTTGTTATGCGGTCTGACCGATAAAGATCTTCGTTGAATATGTAGGAACCAATATGGGCATCCAGGTCCCGCTATTGGTTATTGACCGGAGATGTGTCTCAGTCATGTCTACACTATTCTCGAACCGTAGGGTCCGCACGCTTAATGTTACGATGACAGTTATTATGAGTTTATGCATTTTGATGTACCGAAGTTAGTTCGGAGTCCCGGATGTGATCACGGACATGACGAGGAGTCTCGAAATGGTCGAGACATAAAGATTGATATATTGGAAGCCTATATTTGGACATCGGAAGTGTTCCGGGTGAAATCGGGATTTTATCGGAGTACCAGGAGGTTACCGGAACCCCCCGGGAGCCATATGGGCCTTAATGGGCTTTAGTGGAAAGGAGAAAGGGGCAGCCCAAGGTGGCCGCGCACCTCCTCCCTCCCCTAGTCCTATTAGGACTAGGAGAGGTGGCCGGCTCCCCTCTCTCTCTTTCCCCCTCGGGGAATCCTAGTCCAACTAGGATTGGGGGGGGAGTCCTACTCCCGGTAGGAGTAGGACTCCTCCTGCGCCCTCCTCCTGGCCGGCGCCCCCCTCCCCCTTGGCTCCTTTATATACGGAGGCAGGGGGCACCTCTAGACACAAGTTGATCCACATGATCATTCCTTAGCCGTGTGCGGTGCCCCCTGCCACCATATTCCACCTCGGTCATATCGTTGTAGTGCTTAGGCGAAGCCCTGCATCGGTAGAACATCAAGATCGTCACCACACCGTCGTGCTGACGGAACTCCTCCCCGACGCTTTGCTGGATCGGAGCCCGGGGATCGTCATCGAGCTGTACGTGTGCTAAGAACTCGGAGGTGCCGGAGTAACGGTGCTTGGATTGGTCGGATCGGGAAGATGTATGACTACTTCCTCTATGTTGCGTCAACGCTTCCGCAGTCGGTCTGCGTGGGTACGTAGACAACACTCTCCCCTCTTGTTGCTATGCATCACCATGATCTTGCGTGTGCGTAGGAATTTTTTTGAAATTACTACGTTCCCCAACAGTGGCATCCGAGCCTAGGTTTTATATGTTGATGTTATATGCACGAGTAGAACACAAGTGAGTTGTGGGCGATATAAGTCATACTGCCTACCAGCATGTCATACTTTGGTTCAGCGGCATTGTTGGACGAGACGACCCGGACCAACATTACGCGTACGCTTACGCGAGACCGGTTCCCCCGACGTGCTTTGCACATAGGTGGCTTGCGGGCGACTGTCTCTCCAACTTTAGTTGAACCAAGTATGGATACGCCCGGTCCTTGCGAAGGTTAAAACAGAGTCTATTTGACAAACTATCGTTGTGGTTTTGATGCGTAGGTGAGATTGGTTCTTGCTTAAGCCCGTAGCAGCCACGTAAAACTTGCAACAACAAAGTAGAGGACGTCTAACTTGTTTTTGCAGGGCATATTGTGATGTGATATGGTCAAGGCATGATGCTGAATTTTATTGTATGAGATGATCATGTTTTGTAACCAAGTTATCGGCAACCGGCAGGAGCCATATGGTTGTCGCTTTATTGTATGCAATGCAATCGCGATGTCATGCTTTACTTTATCACTAAACGGTAGCGATAGTCATGGAAGCACAAGCTTGGCGAGACGACAACGATGCTACGATGGAGATCAAGGTGTCACGCCGATGACGATGGTGATCACGATGGTGCTTCGGAGATGGAGATCACAAGCACAAGATGATGATGGCCATATCATATCACTTATATTGATTGCATATGATGTTTATCTTTTTATGCATCTTATCTTGCTTTGATTGACGGTAGCATTATAAGATGATCTCTCACTAAATTATCAAGAAGTGTTCTCCCTGAGTATGCACCGTTGCCAAAGTTCGTCGTGCCCAGACACCACGTGATGATCGGGTGTGATAAGCTCTACGTCCATCTACAACGGGTGCAAGCCAGTTTTGCACACGCAGAATACTCAGGTTAAACTTGACGAGCCTAGCATATGTAGATATGGCCTCGGAACACGAAGACCGAAAGGTCGAGCGTGAATCATATAGTAGATATGATCAACATAAACGATGTTCACCATTGAAAACTACTCCATCTCACATGATGATCGGTTATGGTTTAGTTGATTTGGATCACGTGATCACTTAGAGGATTAGAGGGATGTCTATCTAAGTGGGAGTTCTTAAGTAATTTGATTAATTGAACTTAAACTTATCATGAACTTAGTACCTGATAGTATCTTGCTTGTTTATGTTGATTGTAGATAGATGGCTCGTGCTGTTGTTCCGTTGAATTTTAATGCGTTCCTTGAGAAAGCAAAGTTGAAAGATGATGGTAGCAATTACACGGACTTGGTCCGTAACTTGAGGATTATCCTCATTGCTGCTCAGAAGAATTACGTCCTGGAAGCACCGCTGGGTGCCAGGCCTGCTGCTGGAGCAACACCAGATGTTATGAACGTCTGGCAGAGCAAAGCTGATGACTACTCGATAGTTCAGTGTGCCATGCTTTACGGCTTAGAATCGGGACTTCAACGACGTTTTGAATGTCATGGAGCATATGTGATGTTCCAGGAGTTGAAGTTAATATTTCAAGCAAATGCCCGGATTGAGAGATATGAAGTCTCCAATAAGTTCTATAGCTGCAAGATGGAGGAGAACAGTTCTGTCAGTGAGCATATACTCAAAATGTCTGGGTATAATAATCACTTGATTCAGATGGGAGTTAATCTTCTAGATGATTGCGTCATTGACAGAATTCTCCAATCACTGCCACCAAGCTACAAGAGCTTCATGATGAACTATAATATGCAAGGGATGAATAAGACTATTCCCGAGCTCTTCGCGATGCTGAAAGCTGCGGAGGTATAAATCAGAAGGAGCATCAAGTGTTGATGGTCAACAAGACCACTAGTTTCAAGAAAAAGGGCAAAGGGAAGAAGAAAGGGAACTTCAAAAAGAACGGCAAGCAAGTTGCTACTCAAGAGAAGAAACCCAAACCTGGACCTAAGCCTGAAACTGAGTGCTTCTATTGCAAGCAGACTGGTCACTGGAAGCGGAACTGCCCCAAGTATTTGGCGGATAAGAAGGATGGCAAGGTGAACAAAGGTATATGTGATATACATGTTATTGATGTGTACCTTACTAGAGCTCGCAGTAGCACCTGGGTATTTGATACTGGTTCTGTTGCTAATATTTGCAACTCGAAACAGGGACTACGGATTAAGCGAACACTGGCGAAGGACGAGGTGACGATGCACGTGGGAAACGGTTCCAAAGTCGATGTGATCGCAGTCGGCACGCTACCTCTACATCTACCTTCGGGATTAATATTAGACCTAAATAATTGTTATTTGGTGCCATCGTTGAGCATGAACATTATATCTGGATCTTGTTTGATGCGAGACGGTTATTCATTTAAATCAGAGAATAATGGTTGTTCTATTTTTATGAGTAATATCTTTTATGGTCATGCACCTTTGAAGAGTGGTCTATTTTTGATGAATCTTGATAGTAGTAACACACATATTCATAATGTTGAAGCCAAAAGATGCAGAGTTGATAATGATAGTGCAACTTATTTGTGGCACTGCCGTTTAGGTCATATCGGTATAAAGCGCATGAAGAAACTCCATACTGATGGACTTTTGGAATCACTTGATTATGAATCACTTGGTACTTGCGAACCGTGCCTCATAGGCAAGATGACTAAAACGCCATTCTCCGGTACTATGGAGAGAGCAACAGATTTATTGGAAATCATACATACCGATGTATGTGGTCCGATGAATATTGAGGCTCATGGCGGATATCGTTATTTTCTCACCTTCACAGATGACTTAAGCAGATATGGGTATATCTACTTAATGAAACACAAGTCTGAAACATTTGAAAAGTTCAAAGAATTTCAGAGTGAAGTTGAAAATCATCGTAACAAGAAAATAAAGTTTCTACGATCTGATCGTGGAGGAGAATATTTGAGTTACGAGTTTGGTGTACATTTGAAAAATTGTGGAATAGTTTCGCAACTCACGCCACCCGGAACACCACAGCGTAATGGTGTGTCCGAACGTCATAATCGTACTTTACTAGATATGGTGCGATCTATGATGTCTCTTACTGATTTACCGCTATCGTTTTGGGGATATGCTTTAGAGACAACCGCATTCACGTTAAATAGGGCACCATCAAAATCCGTTGAGACGACGCCTTATGAACTGTGGTTTGGCAAGAAACCAAAGTTGTTGTTTCTTAAAGTTTGGGGCTGCAATGCTTATGTGAAAAAGCTTCAACCTGATAAGCTCGAGCCCAAATCGGAGAAATGTGTCTTCATAGGATACCCAAAGGAGACTGTTGGGTACACCTTCTATCACAGATCCGAAGGCAAGACATTCGTTGCTAAGAATGGATCCTTTCTAGAGAAGGAGTTTCTCTCGAAAGAAGTGAGTGGGAGGAAAGTAGAACTTGACGAGGTAACTGTGCCTGCTCCCTTATTGGAAAGTAGTACATCACAGAAAACTGTTTCTGCGACACCTATACCAATTAGTGATGAAGCTAATGATGATGATCATGAAACTTCAGGACAAGATACTACTGAACCTCGTAGATCAACCAGAGCGAGATCCGCACCAGAGTGGTACAGTAATCCTGTTCTGGAAATCATGCTGCTAGATCATGATGAACCTACGAACTATGAAGAAGCGATGGTGAGCCCAGATTCCGCAAAATGGCTTGAAGCCATGAAATCTGAGATGGGATCCATGTATGAGAACAAAGTATGGACTTTGGTTGACTTGCCCGATGATCGGCAAGCAATTGAGAATAAATGGATCTTCAAGAAGAAGACTGACGCTGATGGTAATGTTACTGTCTACAAAGCTCGACTTGTCGCAAAAGGTTTTCGACAAGTTCAAGGGGTTGACTACGATGAGACTTTCTCACCCGTAGCGATGTTTAAGTCTGTCCGAATCATGTTAGCGATTGCCGCATTTTATGATTATGAAATTTGGCAGATGGATGTCAAAACTGCATTCCTGAATGGATTTCTGGAAGAAGAGTTGTATATGATGCAACCGGAAGGTTTTGTCGATCCAAAGGGAGCTAACAAAGTATGCAAGCTCCAGCGATCCATTTATGGACTGGTGCAAGCCTCTCGGAGTTGGAATAAACGCTTTGATAGTGTGATCAAAGCATTTGGTTTTATACAGACTTTCGGAGAAGCCTGTATTTACAATAAAGTGAGTGGGAGCTCTGTAGCATTTCTGATATTATATGTGGATGACATATTACTGATTGGAAATGACATAGAATTTCTGGATAGCATAAAGGTATACTTGAATAAGAGTTTTTCAATGAAAGACCTCGGTGAAGCTGCTTACATATTAGGCATAAAGATCTATAGAGATAGATCAAGACGCTTAATTGGACTTTCAGAAAGCACATACCTTGACAAGATTTTGAAGAAGTTCAAAATGGATCAAGCAAAGAAAGGGTTCTTGCCTGTGTTACAAGGTGTGAAGTTGAGTCAGACTCAATGCCCGACCACTGCAGAAGATAGAGAGAAAATGAAAGATGTTCCCTATGCTTCAGCAATAGGCTCTATCATGTATGCAATGCTGTGTACCAGACCTGATGTGTGCCTTGCTATAAGCTTAGCAGGGAGGTACCAAAGTAATCCAGGAGTGGATCACTGGACAACGGTCAAGAACATCCTGAAATACCTGAAAAGGACTAAGGATATGTTTCTTGTATATGGAGGTGACAAAGAGCTCACCATAAGAGGTTACGTTGATGCAAGCTTTGACACTGATCCGGACGATTCTAAATCGCAAATCGGATACGTGTTTACATTAAACGGTGGAGCTGTCAGTTGGTGCAGTTCTAAACAAAGCGTCATAGCGGGATCTACATGTGAAGCGGAGTACATAGCTGCTTCGGAAGCAGCGAACGAAGGAGTCTGGATGAAGGAGTTCATATCCGATCTAGGTGTCATACCTAGTGCATCGGGTCCAATGAAAATCTTTTGTGACAATACTGGTGCAATTGCCTTGGCAAAGGAATCCAGATTTCACAAGAGGACCACGCACATCAAGAGACGCTTCAATTCCATCCTGGATCTAGTCCAGGTGGGAGACATAGAGATTTGCAAGATACATATGGATCTGAATGTTGCAGACCCGTTGACTAAGCCTCTTCCACGAGCAAAACATGATCAGCACCAAGGCTCCATGGGTGTTAGAATCATTACAGTATAATCTAGATTATTGACTCTAGTGCAAGTGGGAGACTGAAGGAAATATGCCCTAGAGGCAATAATAAAGTTATTATTTATTTCCTTATATCATGATAAATGTTTATTATTCATGCTAGAATTGTATTAACCGGAAACATAATACATGTGTGAATACATAGACAAACTTAGTGTCACTAGTATGCCTCTACTTGACTAGCTCGTTAATCAAAGATGGTTATGTTTCCTAACCATGAACAAGGTGTTGTTATTTGATTAACGAGGTCACATCATTAGTTGAATGATCTGATTGACATGACCCATTCCATTAGCTTAGCACCCGATCGTTTAGTATGTTGCTATTGCTTTCTTCATGACTTATACATGTTCCTATGACTATGAGACTATGCAACTCCCGTTTGCCGGAGGAACACTTTATGTGCTACCAAATGTCATAACGTAACTGGGTGATTATAAAGGAGCTCTACAGGTGTCTCCAATGGTAGATGTTGGGTTGGCGTATTTCGAGAATAGGATTTGTCACTCCGATTGTCGGAGAGGTATCTCTGGGCCCTCTCGGTAATGCACATCACATAAGCCTTGCAAGCATAGCAACTAATGAGTTAGTTGCGGGATGATGTATTACGGAACGAGTAAAGAGACTTGCCGGTAACGATATTGAACTAGGTATTGGATACCGATGATCGAATCTCGGGCAAGTAACATACCGATGACAAAGGGAACAATGTATGTTGTTATGTGGTCTGACCGATAAAGATCTTCGTTGAATATGTAGGAACCAATATGGGCATCCAGGTCCCGCTATTGGTTATTGACCGGAGATGTGTTTCAGTCATGTCTACATTATTCTCGAACCGTAGGGTCCGCACGCTTAACGTTACGATGACAGTTATTATGAGTTTATGCATTTTGATGTACCGAAGTTAGTTCGGAGTCCCGGATGTGATCACGGACATGACGAGGAGTCTCGAAATGGTCGAGACATAAAGATTGATATATTGGAAGCCTATATTTGGACATCGGAAGTGTTTCGGGTGAAATCGGGATTTTACCGGAGTACCGGGAGGTTACCGGAACCCCCCGGGAGCCATATGGGCCTTAATGGGCTTTAGTGGAAAGGAGAAAGGGGCAGCCCAAGGTGGCCGCGCGCCTCCCCCCTCCCCTAGTCCTATTAGGACTAGGAGAGGTGGTCGGCCCCCCTCTCTCTCTTTCCCCCTCGGGGAATCCTAGTCCAACTAGGATTGGGGGGGGGAGTCCTACTCCCGGTAGGAGTAGGACTCCTCCTGCGCCCTCCTCCTGGCCGGCGGCCCCCTCCCCCTTGGCTCCTTTATATACGGAGGCAGGGGCACCTCTAGACACAAGTTGATCCACGTGATCATTCCTTAGCCGTGTGCGGTGCCCCCTGCCACCATATTCCACCTCGGTCATATCGTTGTAGTGCTTAGGCGAAGCCCTGCGTCGGTAGAACATCAAGATCGTCACCACACCGTCGTGCTGACGGAACTCCTCCCCGACGCTTTGCTGGATCGGAGCCCGGTGATCGTCATTGAGCTGTACGTGTGCTAAGAACTCGGAGGTGCCGGAGTAACGGTGCTTGGATCGGTCGGATCGGGAAGACGTACGACTACTTCCTCTATGTTGCGTCAACGCTTCCGCAGTCGGTTTGCGTGGGTACGTAGACAACACTCTTCCCTCTTGTTGCTATGAATCACCATGATCTTGCGTGTGCGTAGGAATTTTTTTGAAATTACTACGTTCCCCAACAGAAAAAACCATCGCTCGTCCCCGACCGCCACTCATAAGGAAGACAATCAAATAACACCTCATGTTTCAAATTTGTTGCATAACGTTTACCATACGTGCATGCTACGAGACTTGCAAACTTCAACAAAAGTATTTCTCAATTTCACAAATACACAACTAGCATGACTTTGATATTATTACCTCCATATCTCAAAACAATCATCAAGCATCAAACTTTTCTTAGTATTCAACACACTCATACGAAAGTTTTATTATTAATCTTGCATACCAAGCATATTAGGATTTTAAGAAAATTACCATGCTATTAAGACTCTCAAAATAATCTAAGTGAAGCATGAGAGATCAATAGTTTCTATAAAACAAATCCACCACCGTGCTCTAAAAGATATAAGTGAAGCACTAGAGCAAAACTATAAAGCTCAAAAGATATAAGTGAAGCACATAGAGTATTCTATCAAATTCCAAATCATGTATGGCTCTTTCAAAAGGTGTGTACAGCAAGGATGATTGTGGAAGACTAACAAGCAAAGACTCAAATCATAAAAGATGCTACAAGCAAAACACATATCATGTGGTGAATAAAAATATAGCTCCAAGTAAAGTTATCGATAGAAGTAGACGAAAGAGGGGATGCCTTCCGGGGCATCCCCAAGCTTTGGCTTTTAGGTGTCCTTAGATTATCTTGGGGGTGCCATGGGCATACCCAAGATTAGGCTCTTGCCACTCCTTGTTCCATAATCCATCAAATCTTTACCCGAAACTTGATAACTTCACAACACAAAACTTAAAGTAGAAAATCTCATGAGCTCCGTTAGCGAAAGAAAACAAAAGACCACTTCAAGGTACTGTAATGAACTCATTCTTTATTTATATTGGTGTTAAACCTACTGTATTCCAACTTCTCTATGGATTATAAATTATTTTACTAGCCATAGATTCATCAAAATAAGCAAACAACACACGAAAAACAGAATCTGTCCAAAACAGAACAGTCTGTAGTAATCTGTAGCTAGCGTAAGATCTGGACCCCAAAAATTCTAAAATAAATTGCTGGATGTGAGGAATTTATCTATTAATCATCTTAAGAAATAATTAACTAAATAGCACTTTCCAAATAAAAATGACAGCAGTTCTCGTGAGTGCTAAAGTTTCTATTTTTTACAGAAGGTTCAACAAGACTTTCCCCAAGTCTTCCCAACGGTTCTACTTGGCACAAACACTAATTAAACACAAAAAAAACAACCAAAACAGAGGCTAGATAATTTATTCATTACTAAACAGGAGCAAAAATTAAGTAATAAAAATAAAATTGGGTTGCCTCCCAACAAGCGCTATCGTTTAACGCCGCTAGCTAAGCATAACAAGCAAGAATAGATCTAGGTATTGCCATATTTGGTAGGCAATTCTTCAATGAGGCATCTATCTCCCTTAGGAATTTCTTTCTTTCTATTGATTATCAAACTCTTAGGCACAAGATCGAAAAATTCATTTGTAGCAATTGGTTCCTTAATGATAGCAAAAAGATTGGGATGAATACTTATAGATTTAAGATCCGCAGTTTCCTTACTAGATGATTCACCCTTATTTTTAGGAACATATATAAGCTTGGCAATTTTAGTAGGAGGACTTGGAGTATTCTTTACGGAAGAAAAAGCAGTTCCCAAGTTCGTAATGATACCCTCAAGTTTATCGATTCTAGTAGAATCTAAGTTTATTTTCTCATTAACTATGGGTTCCTTTTCCTTAATATTTTTCAAAGTCATTCCTACCTTAAATCCGTATTGGGTAATTTGATTGTGGATCTTTTTATCTAGATTTTCAATTAATTCAACAGTAGCAACTTTATTTTCAATAATTTCAAGTCTTTGCATAACATGCTCCAAAGTTAACATAGTTCCATTAACCAAAAGAGGTGGTGAGACAAATAAATCTAACATAGCATTATAAGAATCAAAAGTATGGCTACCCAAGAAATTCCCTCTGGTAATGGTATCAAGGATATATCTATACCAAGGACTAGCACCTACATAAAAATTGCGGAGAAGAACTGAAGTAGATTGCTTCCTGGTAGATCTATTTTGAGCACTTCAAATTCTATACCAAGCATCTTTTAGATTTTCTCCCTCCCTTTGTTTAAAATTTAGAACTTCATTCTCGGGAGACAACGGAGAAGATATGAGACTAGCCATGACGACAAGCGAGCAAACTAACACACAAGCAAACAAAAAGCAAACGGGCAAAAAGAGGCAAATAGAGAGGGAGGATGGAGAGAGAGAGGGTGAATAAAACGGCAAGGGTTAATTGGGGGGAGAGGAAAACGAGAGGCAAATGGCAAATAATGTAATGCGGGAGATAGGGATTGTGATGGGTACTTGGTATGTTGACTTTTGCGCAGACTCCCCGGCAACGGCGCCAGAAATTCTTCTTGCTACCTCTTGAGCACTGCGTTGGATTTCCCCGAAGAGGAGAGGATGATGCAGCAAAGTAGCATAAGTATTTCCCTCAGTTTTTGAGAACCAAGGTATCAATCCAGTAGGAGGCTACACGCGAGTCCATCGTACCTACACTAAAACAATAGCTCAACGCAACCAACGTGCTTAGGGGTTGTCAATCCCTTCACGGTCACTTACGAAAGTGAGATCTGATAGAGATGATAAATAATATTTTTGGTATTTTTGGTATAGAGATGCAAAGTAAAAAGTAAAAGCAAAGGAAAAGCAAAGCAATAATAAAGTGATGGAGATTGATATGATGAGAAAGAGATCCGGGGGCCATAGGTTTCACTAGTGGCTTCTCTCAAGAGCATAAGTATTCTACGGTGGGTGAACAAATTACTGTTGAGCAATTGACAGAATTGAGCATAGTTATGAGAATATCTAGGTATGATCATGTATATAGGCATCACGTCCGAGACAAGTAGACCGACTCCTGCCTGCATCTACTACTATTACTCCACTCATCGACCGCTATCCAGCATGCATCTAGAGTATTAAGTTAAAAACAGAGTAACGCCTTAAGCAATATGACATGATGTAGAGGGATAGTTTCATGCAAGATGATAAAAACCACATCTTGTTATCCTCGATGGCAACAATACAATGCGTGCCTTGCTGCCCCTTCTGTCACTGGGAAAGGACACCGCAAGATCGAACCCAAAGCTAAGCACTTCTCCCATGGCAAGAAAAACCAATCTAGTAGGCCAAACCAAAATGATAATTTGAAGAGACTTGCAAAGATAACCAATCATACATAAAAGAATTCAGAGAAGATTCAAATATTATTCATAGATAGACTTGATCATAAACCCACAATTCATCGGCCTCAACAAACACACCACAAAAAGAAGATTACATCGAATAGATCTCCACAAGAGAGGGGGAGAACATTGTATTGAGATCCAAAAAGAGAGAAGAAGCCATCTAGATACTAACTATGGACCCGTAGGTCTGAAGTAAGCTACTCACACTTCATCGAAGGGCTTGGATGATGATGTAGAAGCCCTCCGTGATCGATGCCCCCTCCGGCGGAGCTCTAGAACAGGCCCCAAGATGGGATCTCGTGGATACAGAAAGTTGCAGCGGTGGAATTAGGTTTTTGGCTCCGTCCCCAATCGTTTGGGGGTACGTAGGTACATATAGGAGGAAGAAGTACGTCGGTGGAGCTTCGAGGGGCCCGGGAGACAGGGGGCGCGCCCTAGGGGGGGTGGGGCGCCCTCCACCCTCGTGGCCGCCTCGTGGCTTTCTTGACGGAGGGTCCAAGTCTCCTGGATCTTATCTGATGAGAAAATCACGTTTCCGAAGGTTTCATTCCGTTTGGACTCCGTTTGATATTCTGTTTCTCCGAAACACTGAAATAGGCAAAAAATAATAATTCTGGGCTGGGCCTCCGGTTAATAGGTTAGTCCCAAAATTAATATAAAAGTGGAAAATAAAGCCCAATATGGTCCAAAACAATAGATAATATAGCATGGAGCAATCAAAAATTATAGATATGTTGGAGACGTATCAGAGCCATCAAGCCTTATGGTGACAGCACAGTGGAACTCTCAATGAAAGCACCAATGTCGGTGTCAAAATCGGAGGATATCGGGTAGGGGGTCCCGAACTGTGCGTCTAAGGCGGATGGTAACAGGAGGTGGGGGATACGATGTTTACCCAGGTTCGGGCCCTCTTGATGGAGGTAATACCCTACGTCCTGCTTGATTGATCTTGATTGTATGAGTATTACAAGAGTTGATCTACCACGAGATCGTAGAGGCTAAACCCTAGAAGCTACCCTATGGTATGATTGTCTGTCGTCCTACGGACCAAACCCTTCGGTTTATATAGACATCGAAGGAGGCTAGGGTTACACAGAGTCGGTTACAAGGGATGAGATCTACATATCCGTATTGCCAAGCTTGCCTTCCACGCCAAGGAGAGTCCCATCCGGACACGGGACAAAGTCTTCAATCTTGTATCTTCATAGTCCAACAGTCCGGCCAAAGGATATAGTCCGGCTGTCCGGAGACCCCCTAATCCAGGACTCCCTCAAGGGCCTTTTGCCTTGCCTCACCGAGTGCTTCATCCGCATTGCTGAGCCGCCCTTCTTTTGAAACCACCGAGGCTGTAACCTGCCGACGCCCGTGTTGAGACGCTACTGCTCTCCGCCTCTGTTGTGGTCTGGAGCCTCCAAGCCGGCATGTACTACTGCTGAGTTGCCGTTCTGGGTTATCTCCATCATCATGCCCCTATGGAGCCGCCTGGAGAAGCCACCTCCACTCTAGTCGGCCACGCTCCTCCTCTGCCTCGCTGGGGGCTTCCTTGAGCCGCCTCGCTCCGCCACGAATGAGCCGCCCTGCTATGGAGCTACTCCATTGACCCGCCGGTGCGGCCTTGAGCCGCCCCCGCCGGTTGTGTTTTGCTTTAAACTACCCCTGCTCGGGGGAACCTTGCACCTTGCCGGCTGATGATGTTGAGCTGCCATGGTTTTTGCCCATCTGGATAACAAAAAAGAACAAGAAAGGCCGGGTTGGACGAAAAGTCAAAGTGGTCAGGTGTTTAAAAAAACATGACCTGGAGGTTCCCTTCCGAGCCGCCCGGTGACGCGCTTTAAGCTGCCACCTCTTACATCATTGCTGCAACCCTACGGCTGATAATTCTTGACAAAACATATAAGGTGAAATCCATCCTGTCAAGTTTCTATTGATACATTTTTATTGTCTTCGAGAACAATTACTCTCGTTTGTGCAAATTCTTATGCAGAATTCATAATGGCAAAGGAGACCATCAAACTAGGGCCCTTGCATACATCGGATGGGTCAATGGACAGGGTCATTTATAACCCGTCGGGATTCAACATATTTCAGGAATCCGCTGTTCAACTATATGCCGGTTCCTATCACGGTCAAGTATGGAGAGTCTCAAGCCAACTCCTCGAGTAGTCTTAAGACTCGGGGGCTACAATGACATGACTCAGCGAAATCGGCCAGTTTCAGTGAATTCGGGAACTCCGGGTTATTGGAGGGAAGATAACCCGGTCCTAGAGGCCATTGCTATATTAATGATAATTTGTCATTTGGGGGCTTCTTGGTCGTATTCGAATCATAGCTTAACCCCTTTAGGGTCCGACTTTGATCGTATTCGAATCAGAGTCATTAAAAAACTCTCAAGGTCATTTGGGGGCTTCCTGTTCAAACATAGGTCATATTCGAACCAAAGAGAACATAGCTGTCGATACCCTCTTGATCGGTGCAATGCCAAACCCACTAGGGGGCTTCTTGATCGTATTTGAATCATAGCTTAACCCCTTTTGGGTCCGACTTTGATCGTATTCGAATCAGAGTCGTTAAAAAACTCTCAAGGTCATTATGGGGCTTCCTGTTCAAACATAGGTCATATTCGAACCAAAGAGAACATAATTGTCGGTACCCTCTTGATCGGCAACTCCAAAACCATTAGGGGGCTTCATGATCGTATTCGAATCCTAGCATAACCCCTTTTGGTCTGGTTTACTGATCGTATTCAAATCAGAAGCCTTATTTTTTCTCTGTTTGGCTTAAGTTTTTTGAAAACAATCCTTGGTTTTGTCTTGAGACCTTCTTGTTCATATCTGAAGCATATATGTGGTTTCGATTAAACCGGCTTGACTTCGGATGATAAGTCGCCGTATATGACAATCATAAACATTTGGAAGTTTTGGCTTCTAAAGATTGGGTTATCACCCTTACTGCACAGGTGTCCTAAACCGGCAGTACGATTCAATATCACAGGAACTAGTTTTCCAAACTGAATTATATTATTCAAATCTTTAATAGCCAACATGGCTGGATTTTTATTATGGTTATCAATAACCAGTATTATGATTGAGATTTTCAAAGTCGCTTTAGCGCAATGGCTATTATTTTATCAATGGATATAATTTATTCTACAATGGAAGGAATAGTCCCGAGTCGCTGCAGGCTTATGACCCGACACTCGGGGGCTACATTATTCAAGTTGAGATTACATCAAACATGCAAGTCTCATGTCGCCGCAAGCATGCACCATGACACTTGGGGGCTAATGCAAAGTCATTTTTTGCTCACCTTATTGAAGACCCGACTCATCACATTCTAAATGAGTCGGCCCTTGGGGGCTATCAATTGGTCCTGTCGAAAATTCAAGGTACACAAGCCTTAATCCATTATATTGAAAGATCCACTACTCAATTGGTAGAGTACAAAGCTCTTAACCTTGTGGACGTGGGTTCAAGCCCCATGGTGGAGATTACATCATATGATGTTATTGTCAGTGAATCATATACAATGTCGGCTCAGTAATATCTTACTGAGCCGGCCCTTGGGGGCTACACGTTGCTGCTCAAGTTTACATGATCATATTTACAAAGTCCCTGCTCATTATTGCATAATGACCCGGTTCTTGGGGGCTACACTGGTTGAAATTACAAGTCCCAGGTTGCTGCAAGCATGACAACCCGACACTTGGGGGCTACATGTGATATGCATATAAGGGAGGAATAACTTCAAATTCTCAGTTTTGAGCAAATCAGGTATTATATTATTATCGGAGAAATCTGCAAAGTTTATGACCCAGCGTCATCATAAAATTAACCCGGTATCAGCAATAATTACATGACCTGGCATCATTTGTTTATAACCCGACAATTTTGGCAATCATAAATCGGCAAGATCTACATCTTTAAGCCGGCTGAATATCAGTTGAATATTTCAAGATCAATATTTTGTCAAGTCAGAGCATTGAAGGCCGACTCAAATGGATTATTTCTTATAATATTTCTTTACAAGAGCCAATGTCAGCAAATGGATTATGAAGCTGGCCTATTGACCCGGATTTTCCAGAAGAAAATGTCAAGGACTTAAGGATGATCAGGTGCCGACTTACAAGAATATTTAACCCGGATCACAACTTGTCAAATTTGCTCTTGTGTTTATATTGCAGATCAGTTTAACATGGATAAATCCAAATTAAACTGGAGGCTAATGTCGGGAATATACCCCGCGGTATGACCCGACCGGATATATGACCCGGCCAGACTTGGCGTTTCATTGGTAACCCGTCAGAGGATTGGCGACTCACGTGTCTGGCGGGTCACTGGTGTGACGACTCACGAGCCTGAAGACTCATTGGTGACCCGGCGGGTGTTTTAGATGGATGACAAGGCCCAAAAGACCGACTCATGTTATGATGGGCCGGCTTAAGAGGAAATGCATAAGGAATATTCTCCTACAAAGGAAGCAAGACTAGGACTCCACTTGTAATAGAATCTTTCTTATATATTTACTAATTGGAGGCATCATACAAGCTCCATGTTAATCCACATCATTAAAAGTGCGTTAGTCATTCTTAATCATCCGATCTATGTAATTGTTCTATCTCGACCCTTCAATTTCCGTTACACCTGTGACAAAAAAATAACCAATCTGGACATAAACGTGACCCAACCTGCACATAGTCATAGTTAACATCAGAAAAAAATCAATTTTCCTTAACAAAACATTATAAGAGTCGTGATTTCAGAAGAAAAACAAACACCGTTATAAGAGACCATATCTCAGAAGAAACAGGACCATCAGCACAGTTGTCAAAAAAACAGCACCATGAGCACGTTTACCAAAAAAAGGGGTCATCACCACGTTCCTCTCCTTTCACGTATGATTCAATCTTTGGTGAAAAAAACCAAAGGAAGCTCTACCCATAAAAACTCCATCGATAGACCACGAGCACAGTTGTAAAAAAACAGTACCATGAGCACGTTTCCTAAAAAATGGGTCATCACCACGTTCCTATCCTTTCACGTATGATTTAATCTTTGGTGGAAAAAAAGGAAGCTCCACCCATAAAAACTCCATCGATAGATAGAAAAAAACAGGACCATGAGCACGTTTCCTAAAAAAAGGCCATCACCACGTTCCTCTCCTTTCAGGTATAGATTCAATCTTTGGTGAAAAAAAACAAAGGAAGCCTCCACCCATAAAAACTCCATCGATAGATAAAAAAGGAGAAAAATATCCCACCATCACGGATGGGAAGAAAAATCTACCACGATTCTGTTATAGCACGTCGCAATGCCTCTAGCCAACCTTGACTGTGGATATAATAAAAAGGAAAAAAAACATCGACGTCGACTCCTGTACATGGCCGCGGCCATCTCCTCCCCTTCAATATTCCTGCACCTACCAGTCGAGACTGACAGCGCCACGCCTTCTCTGATTGTTGAGTTGTATTCTGTGATGGATGACCTTCCGCTTTCTGTTCTGCTGCGTGCTACCACCATGGGAAAATCAAGTTTGAATCCAGCATCTATTGCTTGATGGAAACGAACCTTCAGGTTTGGTCTGATTGCTTAATCGCGTGCATGGATTGAATAAGTGGATGAAATTGTTTATGGTCGGGTTCTGTAAAATTTGGTTACAATTGTACGCATGAGCATGTTAACTGATTGTTTTCTTCACGTAAGTGGATTAAGAACGAGAAACCGCACCATTGCAGACGAACAAAACGAATCTGTCTTGACTGCCTCCTCTCACTTTGCCTTTTGCCACCGTTCGCATTGTGTATTACATTTAGTTAATTAATATGGCTATTACTAAGTCCTTTATCCGTTGCTAGATATGTTAAGTTTGAAGAAAGACAATACCAGTATATATACGTTGTTTTTCATCCCTTCACTTAATTTAATTATTTGTTGGAAGTGAAGGGAGGTGAAGTTTATTATGTCCCGACCTAATGATGTGGTAAGAGATTCTTGGAACTTGAATTTAATTTTATGACCATATTTAATTTCCGAATATATATTTCAGTAATCTTAGTATTATGAGGCCCCTCATCAGTTATTACTAACATGATTTACTATTTTATTGGACATTAAAATGTGTTTCAGAATCGCTTTGAGGTTTATAGTATATTATAATCTGTTACTAATGGGAGGCATCATGTAAACCCCCAGGTCGACCTATTAAAACACATAAAAATGACCTGAAGATCTAAATTCTACGATTATTCGGATCAAGCAAGCACCGTGAAGTTCAGTTGGGGTTGAGTCCTAAAAGCTTACAATTATGTATACCATTGTAAACGTGTCTCCCTAGAATTATTGGTTTAGGACCAACACTCACCTAAAAAAATAAAGCACAAGTCCAAAAAAATCTCAGACATGAATTTTAGATGGTGGTCGTCCCAATGTCCCAGCAATTTTACGTGTTGGATGTCACGACGTGTCCGGCGCCTCCGATCAAGGTACATCAGTGATCATTGTTGTTATTATGATATATTCAGGTGCCTGACGCCTCTGATGAAAAGTATTGATATATTCTAGGGTTTGAAAATGGCAGGGATAGTCATATACGAGACACATATATATCTGGATTATACAAGGCACACATATATTTGGATCATGTAATGGTCGAATCACATGCATATATATACGACATTACCATGTCTTAGATTTCATATGCACATAAATGCTAGAAATAAAAGAAAGTATATATATTCGAAATAGTGAAGGGCAGCAACTGGGAGGTATATATGATTTAAAGCATAGCAACGGCTACTTTCTACACTTTAATGTCCATAACAAAGTTAGAGACAAGGAACACTTGGCCTAAATATATAGCTATATATCAAAGTTAGATATGAGTGAAAATGCTCCAAAGATGCATGCATGTGTGTATGTCCATTAAAAATACTCCCTTCGTTCTAAATTACTCGTCGCAGAAATGGATGTATCCAAAACTAAAATACATCTAGATACATCCATACTTACGACAAGTAATTCGGAACGGAGGGAGTAGCAATTAAATACTCCCTCCAAACAAACTAATTGACACAACCTCAAGAAAAAAGGTTAAGTAGATTTATATACATATTCATGAGAATATGTTGAGTTACGTCAGAGCCTTTGGAATAACAATATTAAAATAAATGTAAATAGGGATCTAACAAATCAAGAAAAACAATGGTAAAAAATAAATAAGTGTTATTAGAATGTATCACCATGAAACAATTTAGTGACTACTTATGATTCTCTAACACTAAATTTTGTATTCTTTAAATTGCTAGCCCGTGCAGGTGCACGGGTTGACGACTAGTAATCCTAATCCTACTAGGACTAGTCATGTAACCCGCCCCTTCAACATATATAAGGAGGGGCAGGGCACCTCAAGAAGAAAAGGAAATAATCTCTAGGGCTAGACACAAAGGGGGAGCCGGCTTATGCGGCGACTCTCTCATGAACATAATGAGATCTAGCCACAAACAACATGTAGGGCTAATTCCGGATGATGTTTCCCGGGGCTCGAAGCTGTCTAAATCCTTGTCTTATGTTGCGTCTCTCAATTCCGCTCAACCCCTCTCAAGCTACTACATAGATGCGTTGGCCTCACGATTAAGTCCTCACACTAGGACATCTGCCATGATAATTCCACGACAAGTAGAAAACAGGGCACTTGTTCCTGTTCCAGAGGGCCTTTAGTCCCGGTTCTGCAACCGGGACAAAATGACCGAGACTAAAGCCCCTCACTTTTATTCTCAGTTGGCTTATGAACCGGGACTAAAGGAGCTCCACATGGTCGCTGTGGGGCGCCCAGGCAGGAGGACCTTTAGTCCCGGTTGGTAACACCGACCGGGACTAAAAGGCAGCCACGCGTCAGCAGCTCCCAGGCGCTGGGTTTTTGTTTTTTTGAGAGGGGGAGGGGTGGCGGGTTAGGGGTTTTGGAGTGTTTAGGGGTTTCATATTGTGTTAGCTAGCTACTAGAGAGAAGTGACCTCTCTTTCTCCATGCTTGGCCGATGCTAGCTACTACATATAGAGAGAAGTCGATGCTAGCTAGTAAGCAAATGAAGGAACCATTAATTACACAAGATCGTCATGAACATATATAGAGAGAAGTGACCTCTCTTTCTCCGTGCTTGGTTGAACAACAAGTTTTCGTATATCTATCTGACGCTACTACATATGTTATATACAATATAACATCCCTGACATCATCAAGCACCAAACTCCCATTGAATTTTCGTATGGTATTCTCCCTTTTCATGTATGGCATGGGCGCATAGTCAAGAAAGAATCCTGCCAATTCCTCTTGAATTGCTCGTATGCGATCTTGTGGTAGGAGTTCATCCCACATCGGCCAGATCTAATTTAAAGAAGGGGGCCAATACATATATATGAATGAAACTCAACACAATTGATGGTAATAAAAAATAATTTTGAATATTGTTTACGTACTTCTAATTGTTTTGAAGTTATGCCCTGCTCAAGGGTCGAGTTGCGAATGAACTCACAAACGTAGTATCCACATAAATCTGTCTTGGGTGCCTGCCACAAGCACTTTACGAGAATAGAATTCAATCAAACTGATAATCAAGCATGATAATGGTATTGATGAAACTAGAATCAATGAGAAATGCACGGAACTAGCTAGTACTACTTACTTTGGGGTGTGTAAATCGCAGCTCCTTCAGACCCGGGACCATTCCAGTGAACTTTTTCCAAACCCTGCCCGACAAAGAAAATGAATACTTGATATCAGGAAATGAACGAAAGTTGCCGATATGGTGCGATAATGATTGAACTTACCTCTGGAGCATTTCACTCATGTTTGCCCACTCCTTCTGCTCTTTACATCTTGAGTCCAAGACAGTTACTAATGCCCCGTCAAGCTTAATGGATAGAAGAATAAAGTGGAACCTGCACACGCATAACTCATCAATTACACTTAACCTCGAAGAAGCGAAACCGAATATGCACAAGACAGTAACATTCATTGGATGTTGTAAGGAAAGAGTATTTCCCTTTTGTTTTGATGTCCTTTAGCAAGTTATCCTCAGTATCTTTGGCTCTATTTTGTACCGCCCATTCATTTACGGTATTTGGGCTAATGAACCCAATGTCATAGATTTGTCCTCTTTTGCATTCGATGATCTTCAATCTGCATAATATAGTGAGGATAATTATATATACATGCAATGAACGAGCTGAGCTGGAGACTTAATTACAGAAATAATACTTACAGACAGTAGCAAGTCATGAGTTGTTTGTCGAGGGCCTGTTGATTGAATAATTGAAATAATTCCACAAATTCAATAGGCATGAGGTCGACTCCAATGAAGTCGTGCTCATCTTTAATTCCCAACATCAGACTGTCAGTCCCAGACTTCCTGCAGGTTTCCAAGTACCACTCATGCAATCTTCACATCATCGTTGGTAGATCACTACAAGAGATCAGGCCTACTATGACGAGCCAAAAAATGTCATCGAATAGCTAATAACGTCACACATTACCCCTGAGTGACGTTTTAAGCATCATCACAGAATCCCCGTCACAGATTACTCCCAGTGACGGCGCGCACAAATGAATGTCACTGAAATTGTACCTTCGGTGGCGTTTTCTAGAATGTCAAAAACTTGCTATTTCTATGACGGACGACTAAATGTCACATGTTAGGAGTAAGTATGGCATAATCTACCATATTCAGTGATGATGCAATGTCATGACTTGATGCCATGTCAGCACCAACCAAACTATCCCATGGCTACAAAACGTAGTTGACAACCTTAATCATATTATAAATTCAATCATCTCAGACAAATCATTCTCTAAATAACAATAAATACAAAATTGATTCAAAAGTTTGACAATCATGACAATATACAAGTTGGAAACTAATATTTGGATAACTAAAGACCACAAAAGTGTTGGCCTGATGATTGTTGTGTATCATTCAACAACTATTTTCCATCACAAAAGGATGACCTTCACGCACCACCAGGTTTGGACAAGGACAATCAGGTTCTCCATTTCTTGATGCTTCTTTTTTAGGCTTCACTGTTGTGTACCGACTCTTCTTCACAAATTCAAATTTTCTTGATTCTTCGTCTCCATCTCTTCAACTGCTCTATCTTGTGATTCAAGTCTTGTAGCTCACTCCTCCCGGTGCTTATAAATTGACGAAACACAGTAGGTTTGCATGCTCATTAGATGAAAACAGACAAGACACCATGGTACACGAGTAACACTAAGAAGCTTACAATCTATTAAATTATGAATCGAAAATGAGAAGTAACTTATTAAATGTATATGCAAACATGCAAATGGGCCAATGAAACGGTAAATGCAATAACAAGTTATAATGGTTAAAGAACATGCATAAGGAAGAGCAAGATTTCAACTATCAATCTTGAAAGGCAGCATCAGTTTCATCGATAAGACGACAAGTCGGTAACTCAATTGTGTTTTCAATTTCACCGTCACGAGTGCACTGTGCACACAGAGGAAAATAAGAAACAACAAGAACATAAAGAGAAATACATAGAAGTAAATGTCGTTCACATTTCTTGCCTCTGTACCCTTCTGTCCAATTCTTTCTTCTAGATTGAATACATGAAACAGACCTCCTAGACCTCTCGGATTTGTGTATTTGACATGGTAGAACCTTCAGGTGCCTAGGTCAAACAAGTCAGAGAAAAAGAAGGCAGTGAATCAACAATGACTTATGCAAGCCGGCACTAGTTCAAATAGGAAGGTACCGCCCAGAGAAAGCATCAGCGAGATTTATTAGTACAAGTAAAAAAGTGGAGGGGCATAAATTGTGAATCAGTCTGCAGGTAATTAGTCAAATATTTATAATACTTATTATGATACAAGAAGACAAAATTAAATTCAATGAATCCACACTTATGTACATGCTATTTAAGATGTAGGTTCGCACAATATATTACCATTGTCTTGGACATAGCAAGAGAAACCTCCTCTTCATCTCTCAAATATATATTTAATCAGGAAATAAGATTTTTTTTAGCTTGTACAAAGTGATTGCTTGTAGTTTTCCAGGAGAACAGTACTATAAAACCTATATGGCGTTTTTACTGTAATGATAGATAATGGCTCAATAAATAACAAATAATATGGATGACAAAAAGATCAAATTTGAGTTTAATTGTTCACGAGCCAAAGGTAAACATCATTGGAAGGAAAGGTAAAATCCATGTATAGTTCGTAGAACCCTATATGACAAGGCCACTCTCTATATATATCTGCACAAATGTTCACCAATTGTATGATTTGATGCCTAACAAATATTTAATGTTCAGACTAATCTTCATGATACCGCTTGACGTAAGCAGTAAGCTATCTCAAAACATATCAACAAAGAAACAGAGCCTAACCTTGACTTTTAGGAAAAGACCTTCTGAATTTAATCTCACTTAGATAATTTATGGTCATGTGCATTAGGACGCACTTAGCATAATCTGTCCAAATGAATGCAGTAATTGTGATCATGTTAGATTGGCAAAACAGAAACAGGTCTATAAACTGAGTAGTAAAAATAGTCAGCCAAAGTCCAATTTGGGTTATAACAGGGGACTAACAAAAAAGCAAAGGTCTTCTAAAAAAGGCAATGTTAAGTTATTTCCACACTCGCAATTAATCACGTATTCACGTCTTCATCTTTGATCTAGCGTACCTAGATCTTCTGAGTATATGTCTCCCAAGCTGCAAAGAGGACCTCCACTATTAACATGGGAAAGAGTAAAACGACACCCAGAAATTAAGCTGTACTAATCAGTTTTGGGCACAACAGATGGAATTTTCAGAAAATACCTAACAAAACAGAGAAGGTTGTACGGAGCAGAAAGGAAAGAATCTACGACCACCACCGCCCTTAGGCAGAGCCTCGCGCTCCACCTCCAATGCGACAGCGGGCTGCCCAAACAACAAGTCGCGTGCATACGACTCCATGCCACCATAATTAGGGTCATCAGTCATAGCCTCCCAGCGCCATTGGCAACCAGAAGAAGCTCGCATGGTCGTGGGAGCCGGACTTGGAGGAAATTATGGCGGTGTGGCGCTACGGTCGGGTCGACGCGGGACCCGATGACCACGGCCGGCGAGGATGAGGCGAGATATTAATGTCGCCTGTACAGGCTGGCGGCTCCGATGTCAGCCTGCCAAGCGGGGCGGCTGGTCCTTGTGGAGAGCGAACGCGGCGGTCGGGATTTGAGGATTGAGGGAGCGCGGGCGAGCAGCCGTGAGGGAGAAGGCGCAGGGCGCTCGAGAGCGCGGCAGCGGCTACAGGCAAGGTGCGCCACCGGGATACTCTCCAATCTCGCCTCGCCTCTGGATGCAGTTGTGGCGGAGAGGGGGTTGGGAGATAAGGTAGATATCGGGCGAGGTAGTTTCGCGCGGCTAAAAAAATAATATGGCCATAATTTATTTCCATTTCCAGGTAAGATGAGCGGAGACGAGTTTATCAGCACCGATACCCCCACGCATCGTGGCCGGTTCCCTCGGGGGTAGAAACTTAGCTTGGAGAAAGATCCCGGAGGTATCAAAAAGTGCGAGAAATCGCATTGATGACTAATAAAGTAGGCTCGAGAGCAAGGACCTTATTTGATCGCTTAGAACTTGATGGAGGGAAACTCACTCGCTCGAGATATGCTTAAGCTAGCTCAGGAAGAGTACTAATTTTATATGCTTAAAGAGGGGATTCAAAGAGTAGCCTTTTACTAGGGCTTAAGTGACTCGTCACCTCACTAAACTTCGGAAGAACTAATTCAAGTAGAATTACAAATAGCGAGAAGTGGATGTTTGCCATATCTTCGCTAGGTGTTTATGGAATAATTATGAAATAATTGCATGGGGACTGACACGTGGGGACACAGAGGCAATGGGCAAAATTTTAGAAAAATGGAGGTCAAAGTATTTTACTGGAGATGGAGTGTGAGGCTCTGACTAAGGTCGGTGGTGGAGGTTTTATTTTGAGTCAAATATGAATGCAATTTCTTATAATTAGCATAATTTAACAGAAATAGCAAATTATAAAAAATACAATATGTAGAAAACCATTAGGGCGACCCTAGGCGCCGGCCTTACAAATCGACTACCTCACCAACATCTGGAATCGACCACCTCACCAACCACACGGTTAACATCGAGTGCACAAATTCGCTTTCAAAACATCAATCGAACAATATGAGAAACACCAAAATATATTCTAGGTCATGTTGAGATTTTTCACATAGTCAAGAGTAAAGTGGGTTATATTGCAGTAGGTCATGTTGAGAAACACCAAAATACGATCTTATGGTGCATACACGGCATCTATATATTTCCATTTTAAGATGGTTTACCAGTAAAACATTGTTGTTTTTTGAATATTTCCAAATCGCCATATAGCTCGTGGAACATATTGGGCCATGCACGCCTCTTAAACAAATTACTAACTTGCTATGATGGGTGCTATTGCTAGTCTTTATATGATGAAAAAGAGCGTCACACGTAATAATATGTGACACTAGTAGGTTCATCACGAAAATTAGCAAAATGTCATAGAAATTGGCATCCACGTGGCGCTCACTACCCCAGTCGATTCAATGACATTAATCGTCATCCATTTGTGGTAATTAGTGACACAGCCTCCAAGACGTCACACATTAGGTATTTGTGTGACGTTGCCAGCCATCGTCATAAGGTTTTTCGTTACAGTATGTCAATTTTCTTGTAGTGGATGCGGGAGCTGATCTGGTTTGACGAGAGGCTTCCCGTGCTCGTTTCTATAGACCTCTACTACCTCAACCATTTCAAACTGTACATGAACGCCCACGTAATCACCAATAGTGGTACTAGGCGCTAGCCCCAGATGATTAGCGATAGCGCTAGACACCTTGAGCGGGGGGCACGATTGCTTCTCTTTTTCGTCGAGCTGGGGAATTTTTTCCCACTTACTCTTTCAGCACTGGTACTCTGGTAGTACTTCCCGACAGCTGCGCTTCATCATATGTCTTTGCAATACAGCGATCATAGTGTGATCGTGGCGGATGCGGTGGTGGTCGCTTTAGGGCATCCAGAGTGCGCTTCGCTTTCACCGGATCTATTGTTTCCTTCAGAGGCGGACGTTTTTGTTCAAAATGGGCCCTCACTTCGTCATCCACGATGTCCTTGGTTTCCTCCTCAGTCCTCTCGTATGGTAACTTTGGAGGAACCTTCAGGCTTGGACCAGCTCTGAATTTCTTCCCGCTTGTTGTATTGTTAGTCGCCGGAGTGGCGACGGCTCTCTTCCGCCGTTACTGAGGCGACAGAGTTCGCTGACGCGCCGGAGGAGGCGGAGGAGGAGACAGAGTTCGCTGATGTGCCAGAGACAGCTAAGGCGGAAGAAGAATCTACTGAGGGGCCTCCTCCACCGGAGACGGCGGCAGAGGCTGCGGAGACAGCTCACGCACCGAAGACGACTTAGGCAGCTAAGACGGTTGAGCTGGACTGTGTGGAGTCTACTGAGGGGCCTCCTCTGGCTGAGCCTGCTGAGGCGGCGTCTAGTTTGGAAGCTTGATGTTCTCCTTTCTCCATAGGCAGGTATTCCTTAAGGAATTTTCCAAAAGAATCTCCCCTTCACCTGTAGGGTACTCAAGCTCCAGCCCCTCAAATCCCTCCATTATTTCATCGACCCCAACAATAGCAAAGTGATACGTCTCCAACGTATCTATAATTTTTGATTGTTCCAGGCTATTATATTATCTCTTTTGGATGTTAATGGGCTTTATTTTACACTTTTATATTACCTTGGGACTAACCTACTAACCCAAGGCCCAGTGCAAATTGCTGTTTTTTTGCCTATTTCAGTGTTTCACAGAAAAGTAATATCAAATGGAATGAAACCTTCGGGAGCTTGATTTTTGGAACAAACATCGATCACGGAGGGCCTCTACATCAACTCGATGACCCCTCCGATGATGTGTGAGTAGTTTACTTCAGACGTTTGGGTCCATAGCTATTAGCTAGATGGCTTCTTCTCTCTCTTTGAATCTCAATACAAAGTTCTCCTCGATCTTCTTGGAGATCTATTCGATGTAACTCCTTTCGCTGTGTGTTTGTCAAGATCTGATGAATTGTGGGTTTATGATCAAGTCTATCTATGAACAATTTTTGATTCTTCTTTGAAATCTTTTATGTATGATTGGTTATCTTTGCAAGTCTCTTCGAATTATCAGTTTGGTTTGGCCTACTAGATTGATCTTTCTTGCAATGGGAGAAGTGCTTAGCTTTGGGTTCAATCTTGCGGTGCTCGATCCCAGTGACAGAAAGGGAAACGACACGTATTGTATTGTTGCCATCGAGGATAAAAAGATGGGGTTTATATCATATTGTTTGAGTTTATCCCTCTACATCATGTCATCTTACCTAATGCGTTACTCTGTTCTTATGAACTTAATACTCTAGATGCATGCTGGATAGCGGTCGATGTGTGGAGTAATAGTAGTAGATGCAGGTAGGAGTCGGTCTACTTGTCACGGACGTGATGCCTATATACATGATCATGCCTAGATATTCTCATAATTATTTCCTTTTCTATCAATTGCTCGATAGTAATTTGTTCACCTATTGTAATACTTTTGCTATCTTGAAAGAAGCCACTAGTGAAATCTATGGCCCCCGGGTCTATTCTCCATTATATTAATCTCCCGTCAACAAGTTATTTGTGGTACCGTTTATTTTGCAATCTTTACTTTCAATCTATATCATAAAAATACCAAAAATATTTATCTTATCATTATTATCTCTATCAGATCTCACTCTCGTAAGTGATCGTGAAGAGATTGACAACCCCTTTATCGCGTTGGTTGCGAGGTTCTTATTTGTTTGTGTAGGTACGAGGAACATGCGTGTAGTCTCCTACTGGATTGATACCTTGGTTGTCAAAAACTGAGGGAAATACTTATGCTAGTTTGCTGCATCACCCTTTCCTCTTCAAGGGAAAACCAACGCAGTGCTCAAGAGGTAGCAAGAAGGATTTCCGGCGCTGTTGCCGGGGAGATCTATGCACAAGTCAAGACATACCAAGTACCCATCACAAACTCTTATCCCTCACATTACATTATTTGCCATTTGCCTCTCGTTTTCCTCTCCCCACCTTCACCCTTGCCGTTTTATTCGCCCTCTTTTTCTGTTCCCCTTCTCTTTTCCAAGTTCGTCTCTTTTCGCTTGCCTCTTGTGCGCTTGTGTGTTGGATTGTTTGTCACGATGGCTCAAGATAATACTAAATTGTGTGACTTTTCTAATACCAACAATAATGATTTTATTAGCACTTCGATTGCTTCTCTTACCGATGCTGAAGCTTGTGAAATTAATACTGCTTTGCTAAATCTTGTCATGAAAGACCCGTTTTCCGGCCTTCCTAGTGAAGATGCCGCTACCCATCTAAACAACTTTGTTGATTTGTGTGATATGCAAAAGAAGAAAGATGTGGATGATGATATTGTTAAATTGAAGCTATTCCCATTTTCTCTTAGAGATCGTGCTAAAATTTGGTTTTCGTCTTTGCCTAAAAATAGCATTGATTTATGGAATAAGCGCAAAGATGCTTTTATCTCTAAGTATTTTCCTCCCGCTAAGATCATAACTCTTAGAAACGATAATATGAATTTTAAGCAACTGATCATGAACATGTTGCACAAGCTTGGGAGAGGATGAAATTAATGATACGTAATTGCCCTACACTTGGTTTGAAGCTTTGGATGATTATACAAAATTTTTATGCCAGATTGAATTTTGCTTCTAGAAATCTTTTAGATTCGGCCGTGGGAGGCACTTTTATGGAAATCACTTTAGGAGAATCTACTAAACTCCTAGATAATATTATGGTTAATTATTCTCAATGGCATTGAGGGAGTCCTGAACTAAGGGGTCCTCGGGCGTCCAGCCTGTTAGCCATGGGCCAGACTAACGAGCTGTGAGGAACATGAAGACCAAAGACTGCACCCGTGTCCGGATGGGACTCTCCTTGGCGTGGAAGGCAAGCTTGGCGACCAAATATGTAGATTCCTTTCTTTGTAACCGACCTTGTGTAACCCTAGATCCTCCTGGTGTCTATATAAACCGGAGGACTTAGTCTGGAGAGGAGATGGGTAATCATAGTCAGACTAGACTTTTAGGGTTTAGTCATTACGATCTTGTGGTAGATCAACTCTTGTAATACTCATATTCATCAATATCAATCAAGCAGGCTGTAGGGTATTACCTCCATAGAGAGGGCCCGAACCTGGATAAACATCGTGTCCCCTGTCTCCTGTTACCATCGACCTAAGACGCACAGTTCGGGACCCCCTACCCGAGATCCGCGGTTTTGACACCGACATTGGTGCTCTCATTGAGAGTTCCACTATGCCATCCTCAAAAGTTCGATGGCCCCTTCAATCGTCAACAATGACACTATCCAAGGAGAAACCTTCCTTCCCAGACAGATTTTTGTGTTCGGCGGCTTCGCACTGCGGGCCAACTCGTTTGGCTATCTGGAGTAGATCGATAGCTACGCCCCTGGCCATCGTGTCAGATTTGGGAGCTTGAACTACGTTGCGGACATCCGTGGAGATTTGATCTTCGTTGGATTTGAGACCGCGGCGATTGCTCCTGGTCCCCTTGATGAACATGACCTAAATCTTTCATCGTACCACATTCATGAGATAGCTCCTGTAACTGCTCTGGCCTTAGATCCGGAGCATACGGCGCCATCTAAGGACCGGAGGTTCAACCCCACCATGGAGGCCATAGATTCCTCGGTGTTGGAGCTGCACATGGACTTAAACTCACACAATATTTGTGTCACCGAAACCCCGGACTCGTCTCTGGGTGGAAGTTCCGAACCATGTGAGTCCACGGATGCCGAACTTGATCTTTTATCGATCTTCAAGTTCAGCGCCACAGACATCTTCCAGCACTCACCCTTGGGTGATGTGCTAAGCTCATTAAAGAACCTGTCCTTGGCGGGGGACTCACAACCGAACTATATCCGGTTCGAACTAGAAGCTGATGACAGGGAATTTCGCTCCCCACCCGCCACCCACTTTATAGACACTGTCGAAGACTTAACTGACATGATCGATTACGGCTCCGATGACATCGACTGTATGGACGACGATGCCAGAGAGGTAGAGGCCCAGGACTCGCCATTCACCGGACGTTGGACAGCCACTTCCTCATACGATGTGTACATGGTGGATGCATCAAAGGAGAATAGCGACGATGACAAAGAAAATCCAGTTGAGAATAAACCTCCCGAGACACAGCAAAAATGCCGGCGTCCTCAGCACCACTTTAAGTCACGTCATTCAAAGGATAGCAATACTAGCACCGTAGAGGACAATACTCCGGACGATGCCGAAAACAATGAAGACCTTGCTGAGGTAACATCCGAACAGGAGGAGCAAGAAAACGGGCAAGCCAGCCCCAACGAACAGGCCAGGCCCAACGACTCGGAGGACGGTAGTTATCATCCGCTCTCTGAGGATGAGGAAAGCCTCGACAACGAAGATTTCATCGTGCCTGAGGAACCTCTCGAGCAGGAGCGCTTCAAGCGCCAGCTAATAGCCACCGCAAGGAGCCTGAAAAAGAAGCATCAGCAGCTTCAAGCTGACCAAGATTTGCTCGTCGACAGGTGGACTGACGTTCTGGCAGTCGAAGAATACGGCCTCAGACGCCTAGCTAAGAGTTACCCAAAACTAAGATTGCTACCTCAATTCGATGATGAGGCGCCGGAGCCCATACTTCCCTCGCGTAATGCGGCCGACCGAACACTACGCGGTCGGGACAGTGCGGCGGACCGACCACCTGGTGGTCGGGATAGACCGGCAACTCAAGCCGAACAACAGCCCGCCTCACCGCCATGAAAAAATAGAGACAAAACAGTTCGGGGTCATACACACGACCTCCAGCAGACCCTGGATAGTGGAGCAGGATATACCCGATCAATTTACGGATCGCGAGGACGTTCCTTGACACGTGATGATGGCTACCTATTCGGACGTGACAAACCTAGTCACACCCTAGCCGATAACCACAGACAGACTCCATCGGAGCTACGTCACGACGCGGCCTGATATAGAGGCGCCGCACACCCTCTTTGCTTCATCGATGAAGTAATGGATCACGAATTCCCCAAAGGGTTAAAACCCATTAACATTGAATCATACGACGGAACAACCGACCCCGCGGTATGGATCGAGGATTTTATTCTCCATATCCACATGGCCCGCGGAGATGACCTCCACGCTATCAAATACCTCCCACTAAAGTTCAAAGGGCCAGCTCGGCACTGGTTAAACAGCCTGCCTGAAAACTCTATCGGCAGCTGGGAGGACTTGGAAGAAGCCTTCCTTGACAACTTCCAAGGTACATATGTCCGACCACCAGACGCTGATGATTTAAGCCACATAGTCCAACAACCTGGAGAGTCAGCCAGGAAATTTTGGACTAGGTTCCTAACCAAAAAGAACCAGATCGTCGACTGTCCGGATGCCGAAGCTCTAGCGGCCTTTAAACATAGCATCCGCGATGAATGGCTCGCCCGCCACCTCGGCCAAGAAAAGCCGAAATCTATGGCAGCCCTCACGGCACTTATGACCCACTTTTGTGCGGGTGAGGATAGCTGGCTGGCTCGTAGTAAAAATAAGGCCAGTGATGCAGGCCCCTCTGAGGCCAAAAACAGCAACGCCAAGCTCCGACGTAGCAGACACAAACGTTGAAGTAATGGTAATAATACCGACGACAGTATAGTCAACGCCGGATTCAGCGGCTCCAAGTACAGCCAGTGGAAGAAACCGTACAAGAGAAAAAATCAGGGACCATCCAGCCTGGACCGCATACTCGACCGTCTGTGCCAAATCCATGGCACCCCAGACAAACCAGCCAACCATACCAACAGAGATTGCTTGGTTTTTAAGCAAGCTAGGAAGTTAAACGCCGAGAACAAGGAAAAGGGATCACAGAGCAAGGACGATGAAGAGGAGCCCCTGCAGCCAAACATAGGGGGACAGAAGAAATTTCCCCCTCAGGTCAAAACGGTGAACATGATATATGCTACACACATCCCCAAGAGGGAGCGCAAGCGCGCACTCAGGGACGTCTACGCGATAGAGCCAGTCGCCCCAAAATTTAATCCGTGGTCGTCATGCCCGATCGCTTTTGATCGCCGGGATCATCCGACCAGTATCCGTCATGGCAGTTCAGCCGCAGTGGTCTTGGACCCAATAATTGATGGGTTCTACCTGACGCGAGTCCTGATGGACGGTGGCAGCAGACTCAACTTGCTCTATCAGGATACAGTGCGCAAAATGGGCATTCATCCATCACGGATCAAACCCACAAAGACTACCTTCAAAGGAGTCATACCGGGTGTAGAGGCCCGCTGTACGGGCAAAATCACGCTCGAGGTTGTCTTCGGATCTCCAGACAATTTCTGAAGCGAGGAGTTAATCTTCGACATAGTCCCCTTTCACAGCGGCTATCACGCACTGCTCGGACGGACCACATTCACCCGATTCAATGCAGTGCCACACTATGCTTATCTAAAACTCAAGATGCCCGGTCCACGTGGCGTCATAACAATTAATGGAAATACAGAACGCGCTCTCCGTACAGAAGAGCACACAGCTGCCTTAGCAGCAGAAGTACAAATCGACCTTCTCAAGCAGAACCTTAATTCGGCTGCCGAGCCCACGGACATCATCAAGAGGGTCCGAACTACCCTGCAGCAAGACAACCCAGCTCATCAGGAGCTAGACTAGCAATTCGGCCTCTGTCTCAGTCCCGGTCAAGTAGTGGCATTCGTACAACGCGTACATAACCACACACTCAAAATTCCATGGGCATCGACGGAGGCATAACTAGTTTGTGATCCATAGTATGGCTCAACCGACACCAGATACACACATACTTTCACTTTTATTCGTTTCCTTCTCAGGTTTCAACCCTGCAGGCCCCATCGGATGGCCTGATCACCAGCCCTCTTGAAGGATAAACACACCAAGACGGCGAGAAACGCAGACGTACAGGGGATTTTCAAGGTGGTTTCGTTAACAATCACTCTACCTATTTTTCAGGACCCACATCCAGCTCTCCCTTGGTTTTTGGCATATTAAATAACCTATTTCTTATTGCACTACTTGTATCAATGCGCCTCGACACATTAATCAAATTACAATGAAAACAGTTCGCGGCCGGAGCTTTAAAGCCCCAGCTTATCACCTTTCCACCTTTTCTGTTTTCTTTCTTTCTTTTTTTCTTCTTTTTCTTCCTCCCCTATGGGTAACCCTATTAGGAAGCACCTGTACACTTTGGTATGTTTGATGTTTGCCAGGGGCTTCATAGCACCCCACACTACGACAACAAAAGTCCAAACACTTTTTATAAGTATAGTTCGACACCCCGAATTTAGCATTATATGCATTGGCCCCGAATCATGTCTTTGGTCAATAGTTGGGTTGCCCGGCTCCTATGCTTGCTGCCTTACATTCCGCTATATCGGCTAAGGTAGTAAAGGAAGAACTACTGCGATTGTGCCTTGGTTTATCCAAAGGAGCACCTCAGTAGAGAAAGCCGAAAACTGACTGTCATGATGCGGCGAGAGCCGGTCAGCTGTTCGGAGGTTGCAAATCGTTGGAGATTTCTTTCGCATTATGCGAAGGATTGGTACTTTCCGATCAGACGCTTATAGCACTCTAGTTTAGATACTAGGGGCTGCGCCCATGTTTTTATTGTCGAACTCCTATGGCTAAGTGAGGGCGTTAACGCCGCATAGTCTGGTTGCCTGGTTCGTTGCGCTAAACAACTCCTTCAAGGGCCATATAATTGGATCAAGATTGTTTAGATACCATCCCGAACACCCCCATACTACCTACGTGGGGGCAGAAGCCGACGACTGGCCAACCCTCAGATTTCATACAACACGGCCGCACAGGAGGTAGAATTTAAAAACATAACAAGCATTATATTACAAATGCACTTTGTTTAATCGTACAAGGTAGAAGGAACTTGAATACATTCATTCAAAGATCGTGTCTTTCACACACTAATCCGCAACAATGCGGGACCCCTCCAAGACATCGCCAAAGTACCGCTCGGGTGTGCGGTGCTCCTTGCCCTTAGGCGGCCCCTCGGTCGCCAACTTGACGGCGTCCATCTTCGCCCACCAGACCTTGACATGGAAGAAGGCCAGACGCGCGCCTTCGATGCAGACGGACCGCTTGATGACGTCTAGCCGAAGACAGGCATCCACCAGCCTCTTCACGAGGCCGAAGTAACTGCTGGGTATAGCTTCGGCTGGCCACAGACGGATTATTAAATCCTTCATGGCCAGTTCGACCACCCTGTGCAGCTCGACCAGCTGTTTTAGCTGATCGCTGAAGGGCACCAGATGTTCTAGCACAAGATATTGCGACCCAAACAGCTTCTCCATGGAGCTCCCTTCTTCGACTCGGAGGAACTCCGCAGCGTTGGTCACACTGCATGGAAGATCAACAAAAGCCCCTGGAGAACTCCGAATCTGGGTGAGTAAAAGATAGTTCCTCTTCACATTCTTGCTTTGCATATTGAATGCCTTACCCGCCGCGATCTTCCTAGCCTCCTGGATCTCCTGGAGGGTGCCCTGGGCTTCACTCCAGGCCGCCTCCGCACTCTTACGAGCCTTGGCGAGTTCGGCCTCTTGAGCCGACGCATTGTGCTCTGAGGTCTCGCACTTCCTCACCGCATCCCGGAGCTCCTGTTGGACTTCGTTGACCCGAGCCTTGAGCTTGTTACGGGCGGCCTGCTCCTTGACAGCCTTCCCCTCGGCTTCGATTAGGGCCTTTCTCAGGGCCTCGACCTCGGTCGTCGCTTCTGTACATATCATGACACTTCGGTCAAATGCATATCATTTTACATTTTTCGAATGCATAACGGGTTATCACATACCTTGTTTTTCTTGGAGCTGCCTCCTCACCTGGCCGAGCTCCTCCTCGGCCTGCTCCAGTCTCCGCTTAAGTTCAGAGACCTCGGCAGTATGTGAGGCGGCGGCCAACATCGACGCCTGCATATTCATTTCAGACAATTTAGTTAGTTTCCTGCAATAAAGGATTGATCCTCTGTTTGGCCTTTCTTTCTGAACACCGGACAATGTCTCAGGGGCTACTGTCTACATTGGGATTTTCTCTTTTTGCGTCGCTTACCTCAAAACCTGTCAGTAGGCTGCTGCAGGCTTCGGTTAGTCCGCTCTTGGCGGACCGAACCCTTTCAATTACTATGTCCATAAGAACACGGTGCTCATCCACAATGGAAGCGCCTCTTAGCGCGTCCAGCAGATTATCCGGTGCCCCTGGTTGGACAGGGGTCACCGGCGGAATATGCATACCCCCTTCTTTCGAAGGAGGTTGCATCCTGGATTCTGGAGCCATGTCGGTCTTCGGAATCGAGTCTAGCTGAGGGCCGAACTGAATACGCCCCCTTCATCACCAGTCTCCATGGGGATCGGCTCCCACTGGTGTCCTCCCCGTCCTGGGAAAGTCCATCAGGACAGCATCTCCGCATCGTCCTTGGCCTTGGGGGAGTGAGTGGCCGGCGGTGACTCGCTGGCCACCGCCTTTGAATCCAACGAACCTCCTGACGAGGATCGCTGGGGGCGGTCGTGGGCCGGACTGTAATAACATAA
This sequence comes from Triticum dicoccoides, assembly GCF_002162155.2. NCBI lineage: Eukaryota > Viridiplantae > Streptophyta > Magnoliopsida > Poales > Poaceae > Triticum > Triticum dicoccoides. The sequence continues at coordinate 693,244,566 of NC_041392.1, read as the reverse complement.
CCAATCATGTCAATACAACAAGGAGGAGAGACTTGGTTTATGGGCAGATATGAGTCTTAGCACTTACGATGTAGCCCAAGGCTTAGTGCGGGGGCGTTGCTCCGGACTGCTTTCGACGTCCCATGCGCAGCTGGCCACGAGTGGGCCCTTCGCCTTCTTGGGCACCTCTGCCTCGAGAATTGTGGAGGCCGCCTTCTTCTTCCTCCCCCCCATCAAGGGGAGAATCGCTTTCCTCCTCCTCCTCATCGTCGTCATCTTCGGCGGTGGAGGAGCGGGTCTTGTCTTCGGACGTCGCATCCGAAGCGCCATTGCAGCGGGGGCCACTCCGGACCCCCTTGGCCTTCCCTGGGCCTTATTCTCCAGCGCCTTATAGGGCGCCGGCTCCAGCATCTTTGCTAAACGTAGGATGACTGGTTCTTCAGGCAGCGGAGCCGGACACCGGATCTGCCTCGCCCTCTTCATCCAGTTCTGAAGAAGCAACGATAAAAAAAGTTTAGATATCATCCTCGAGATAAGCAAGTAGGGTATGTGTTAAAGATAACGTACCTCATTGGGGAGGTGGTTAATGTCGTGCCCGCGGTCCAAATCTGTGGCCGGCGGTATGTCGTTGCCCTTGAAGAGCAGCTTCCAGGCATCTTCGTGAGTTGTTTCGAAGAGTGTCTCCAGGGTATGGTGCTTCTTTGGATTGAACTCCCATAGAGGGCGGCTTCGGCTCTGGCAGGGGAGGATCCGGCGCACCAGCATCACTTGGATCACGTCGACGAGCTTGATGTCTTTATCCACCATGCTTTGGAAGCGCGTTTGCAGCGCTATCAGCTCCTCCGACGAACACCAGTTTGGGCTCTTCTCGACCCAGGAGGTGAGTCGCATGGGAGCGCCGGAGTTGAATTCGGCAACCGCGGTCCAGGTGGCATCGCGTGGTTCTGTGATGTAGTACCATTGTTTCTGCCATTCCTTGATAGTCTCCCCGAAAGTGCCTTTTGGCCAGGAGACATTGGTCAGCTTGCTCACCATGGCGCCTCCGCACTTCGCGTGCCGGCCATCCACCACCTTTGGCTTCACATCGAAGATTTTGAGCCACAACGCGAAGTGGGGTTGGATGTGGAGGAAGGCCTCACACACAACGATGAACGCCGAGATATTGAGGAAGGAGTTCGGGGATAGGTCGTTGATATCTATCCCGTAGTAGAACATCAGCCCACAGACGAAAGGGTGGAGTGGAAACCCTAGCCTACAGAGGAAATGGGGGATGAATAATACCCTCTCACCGGGCTTTGGTGTGGGGACGATTTGTCCCTTGGCTGGAAGGCGGTGGGCGATTTCCTTCGCCAGGTACCCGGCCGCCCGAAGCTCGGCAATTTACTTCTCCTTGATGGAGGAGGCCATCCACTTGCCTTGACCTCCGGATCCGGACATGGTTGAGTGCTTGCTCGAATGGGAAAAAGATGATAACTTTGGCGTTGGAGTTCAAGAGTGGAAGGGCAGAGGAAGAAAGAAGGCGTGGGAGAAGAAAGGGGATTCTTATCTCCTTAGAAGGGTAGTGAATATTGAATGCCTCCCCACTCGCCTTAGAATTCCCCTACTCCCAAGGGCTGTGTACACGACACAGTTGGGTTACCCACGCCCGTATTGATGAGAATCCCGCAATAAGGGGACACAATTTCTGCTTCGACAAGACGTGCCAATGGCAACCACGTCTCGAAACCTGGAGCGGCAAACAAAAAATGGTTCAAAATTATGACCGGGCAGACGTAATGTCATGTTGTAAAAAGTGGCCAGCATATTGGACTCGTGGATTATTATATTCTCTATGCGGTTGTGTGTGGTGTGTGTGTTACAGGTCCGGACACGATCAATACATCCGAAGATTATCTTGGAGTTCAGAAGGAGGAACCCACCTTGCAATGCCGAAGAGAGATCTACGCGCCGGATACTTTGTCATTGAAGCCAGGTTCAGGGGCTACTGAGGGAGTCCCGAACTAAGGGGTCCTCGGGCGTCCGGCCTATTAGCCATGGGCCGGACTGATGGGCTGTGAGGAACACGAAGACCGAAGACTGCACCCGTGTCCGGATGGGACTCTCCTTGGCGTGGAAGGCAAGCTTGGCGACCAAATATCTAGATTCCTTTATTTGTAACCGACCTTGTGTAACCCTAGATCCTCTCGGTGTCTATATAAACCGGAGGACTTAGTCCGAAGAGGAGATGGGTAATCATAGCCAGACTAGACTTTTTGGGTTTAGTCATTACAATCTCGTGGTAGATCAACTCTTGTAATACTCATATTCACCAATATCAATCAAGCAGGACATAGGGTATTACCTCCATAGAGAGGGCCTGAACCTGGGTAAACATCGTGTCCCCTGTCTCCTGTTACCATCGACCTAAGACGCATAGTTTGGGACCCCCTACCCGAGATCCGCCGGTTTTGACACCGACAGGCACACTGAAAGATCTACTAGTAAAAAGGTTAATGCAATAGAAGAAATTAATGTTTTGAGTGGCAATATGGATGAACTTATGAAATTGTTTGCTAATAAGAGTGTTTCTTCTGATCCTAATGATATGCCTTTGTCTACTTTGATTGAGAATAATAATGAATCTATGGATTTGAATTTTGTTGGTAGGAACAATTTTGGTAATAATGCATATAGAGTTAATTTTAATCCTAGGCCGTTTCCTAGTAATTCCTCTAATAATTATGGTAATTCCTACAACAATTCTTATGGAAATTATAATAAGGTGCCCTCTGATTTTGAATCTAATATTAAAGAATTTATTAGTTCGCAAAAGAGTTTCAATGCTTTGATTGAAGAAAAATTGTCTAAGATTGATGAGTTGGCTAGGAACGTGGATATAATTTCTCTTGATGTTGATTCTTTGAAACTTAGATCTATTCCACCTAAGCATGATATCAATGAGTCTCTCAAAGCTATGAGAATTTCCATTGATGAGTGCAAAGAAAGAACCGCTAGGATGCGTGCTAAAAAAGATTGCTTGATGATAATAAGGATGAAGATCTAAAAGTTATTGATGTGTCTCCTATTAAATCTTTGTTTTGCAATATGAATCTTGATAATGATGGGACTGGAGATGAGTCAACTTTAGTTAGAAGGCGTCCCAATGATTCGGAGTTTTTAGATCTTGATGCAAAAATTGATAAAAGTGGGATGGGAGAGGTCAAAACTTTACATAGCAATGAACCCACTATTTTGGATTTCAAGGAATTTAATTATGATACTTGTTCTTTAATAGATTGTATTTCCTTGTTGCAATCTGTGCTAAATTCTCCGCATGCTTATAGTCAAAATAAAGCTTTTACTAAACATATCATTGATGCTTTAATGCAATCTTATGAAGAAAAGCTCGAATTGGAAGTTTCTATCCCTAGAAAACTTTATGATGAGTGGGAACCTACTATTAAAATTAAAATTAAAGATCATGAATGCTTTGCTTTATGTGATTTGGGTGCTAGTGTTTCCATGATTCCTAAAACCTTGTGTGATTTGCTAGGTTTCCGTGAATTTGATGATTGTTCTTTAAACTTGCATCTTGCGGATTCCATCATTAAGAAACCTATGGGAAGAATTAATGATGTACTTATTGTTGCAAATAGGAATTATGTGCCCGTAGATTTCATTGTTCTTGATATTGATTGCAATCCTACATGTCCTATTATTCTTGGTAAGCCTTTCCTTAGAACGATTGGAGCAATTATTGACATGAAGGAAGGGAATATTAGATTCCAATATCTGTGAAGGAAAGGCATGGAACACTTTCCTAGAAAGAAAATTAAATTACCTTATGAATCTATTATGAGAGCCACTTATGGATTGCATACCAAAGATGATAATACCTAGATCTATCCTTGTTTTTATGCCTAGCTAGGGGCGTTAAACGATAGCGCTTGTTGGGAGGCAACCCAATTTTATTTTTGTTCCTTGCTGTTTGATTCTGTTTAGTAATAATAATTCATCTAGCCTATGTTTATATGTGGTTTTATGCTTTTAATTAGTGTTTGTGCCAAGTAGAACCTTTGGGAAGACTTGGGGAAGGTCTTTGCGATCTTGCTGTAAGAAACAGAAGCTTTAGCGCTCATGAGATTTGCTGCCATTTTTTACTGGAGAGTGCTATTTAGTTAATTATCTTTGAAGATGATTAATAGATAAATTCCTCACATCAAGAAATTTATTTTAGAATTTTTGGGGTTCCAGAAGTATTCGAAACCTACAGATTACTACAGACTGTTCTGTTTTTGACAGATTCTGTTTTTCGTGTGTTGTTTGCTTATTTTGACGAATCTATGGATAGTATTTGAGTGTATGAACCATAGAAAAGTTGGAATACAATAGGTTTAAAACCAATATAAATAATGAATGAGTTCATTACAGTACCTTAAGTGGTGGTTTGTTTTCTTTTACTAACGGAGCTCATGAGATTTTCTGTCTAAGTTTTCTGTTGTGAAGTTTTCAAGTTTTGGGTAAAGATTTGATGGATTATGGAACAAGGAGTGGAAATAGCCTAAGCTTGGGGATTCCCAAGGCACCCCAAGGTAAAATTCAAGGACAACCAAAATCCTAAGCTTGGGGATGCCCCGGAAGGAATCCCCTCTTTCGTCTTCTTCTATCGGTAACTTTACTTGAGGCTATATTTTTATTCACCACATGATATGTGTTTTGCTTGGAGCGTCTTGTATGATTTGAGTATTTTCTTTTTAGTTTACCACAATCATCCTTTCTGTACACACCTTTTGGGAGAGACACACATGAATCAGAATTTATTAGAATACTCTATGTGCTTCACTTATATCTTTTGAGCTAGATAATTTTGCTCTAGTGCTTCACTTATATCTTTTAGAGCACGGTGGTGGTTCTGTTTTATAGAAATTATTGATCTCTCATGCTTCACTTATATTATTTTGAAATTCCTTTAGAACAACATGGTAATTTTCTTTGGTTATGAATTTAGTCCTAATATGATAGGCATCCAAGATCGGTATGATAAAAACTTTCATAAAAAGTGCATTGAGTACTAGGAGAAGTTTGATACTTGATAATTGTTTTGAGATATAAAGGTGGTAATATTATAGTGTGCTAGTTGAGTAGTTGTGAATTTGAGAAATACTTGTCTTGAAGTTTGCAAGTCCCGTAGCATGCACGTATGGTGACCGTTGTGTAACAAATTTGAAACATGAGGTGTTATTTGATTGTCTTCCTTATGAGTGGCGGTCGGGGACGAGCGATGGTCTTTTCCTACCAATCTATCCCCCTAGGATCATGCACGTAATGCTTGGTTTTTGATGACTTGTAGATTTTTGCAATAAGTATGTGAGTTCTTTATGACTAATGTTGAGTCCATGGATTATATGCACTCTCACCCTTCCATCATTGCTAGCCTCTTCGGCACCATGCATTGCCCTTTCTCACCATGAGAGTTGGTGCAAACTTCGCCGGTGCATCCAAACCCCGTGATTTGATATGCTCTGTAACACATAAACCTCCTTATATCTTCCTCAAAACAGCCACCATACCTACCTATTATGGCATTCCCATAGCCATTCCAAGATATATTGCGATGCAACTTTCCACCGTTCCGTTTATCATGACACACATCATCATTTTCATATTGCCTTGCATGATCATGTAGTTGACATCGTATTTGTGGCAAAGCCACCGTTCATAATTTTTCATACATGTCACTCTTGATTCATTGCCCTCCCCGGTACACCACCGGAGGCATTCATATAGAGTCATACTTTGTTTTAGTATCGAATTGTAATCATTGAGTTGTAAATAAATAGAAGTGTGATGATCATCATGAATAGAGCATTGTCCCCCAAAAAAGAAAGGCCAAAAAAAAGAAGGCCCAAAAAAAGAAAAAGAAAGAAAAATAAATAAAAAGGGGCAATGCTACTATCATTTTTTTCCACACTTGTGCTTCAAAGTAGAACCATGATCTTTATGATAGAGAGTCTCTTGTTTTGTCACTTTCATATACTAGTGGGAATTTTTCATTATAGAACTTGGCTTGTATATTCCAACAATGGGCTTCCTGAAATGCCCTAGGTCTTCATGAGCAAGCAAGTTGGATGCACACCCACTTAGTTTATTTTGTTGAGCTTTCATACATTTATAGCTCTAGTGCATCCGTTGCATGGCAATCCCTACTCCTTGCATTGACATCAATTGATGGGCATCTCCCTAGCCCATTGATTAGCCGCGTCGATGTGAGACTTTATCCTTTTTTGTCTTCTCCACATAACCCCCATCATCATATTCTATTCCACCCATAGTGCTATATCCATGGCTCACGCTCATGTATTGCATGAAAGTTGAAAAAAGTTTGAGATTAGTAAAGTGTTAAACAATTGCTTGGCTTGTCATCGGGGTTGTGCATGATGAGAGCATTCTTGTGTGACAAAATGAAGCATGACCAAACTATATGATTTTGTAGGGATGAACTTCCTTGGCCATGTTATTTTGAGAAGACATAATTGCTTAGCTAGTATGCTTGAAGTATTATTATTTTTATGTCAATATTAAAATTTTGTCTTGAATATTTTGGATCTGAATATTCATGCCACAGTAAAGAGAATTACATTGAGAATTATGCTAGGTAGCATTCCACATCAAAAATTCTGTTTTTATCATTTACCTACTCGAGGACGAGCAGGAATTAAGCTTGGGGATGCTTGATACGTCTCCAATGTATCTATAATTTTTATTGTTCCATGCTATTATATTATCTGTTTTGTATGTTAATGGGCTTTATTTTACACTTTTATATTATTTTTGGGACTAACCTACTAACCCAAGGCCCAGTGCAAATTGCTGTTTTTTGCCTATTTCAGTGTTTCGCAGAAAAGGAATATCAAACGGAATCCAAACAGAATGAAACCTTCGGGAGCGTGATTTTTGGAACAAACGTGATCCAGAGGACTTGGAGTAGACATCAAGCAACCAACGAGGTGGACACGAGGCAGGGGGCATGCCTACCCCCTGGGTGCGCCCTCCCCCCTCGTGGCTCCACCAACCTACTTCTTCCTCGTATATATGTTCATATACCCCGAAAACATCCAGGAGCACCATGAAACCCTATTTCCACCGTCGCAACCTTCTGTACCCAAGAGATCCCATCTTGGGGCCTTTTCCGGAGCTCCGCTGGAGGGGACATCGATCACGGAGGGCCTCTACATCAACTCGATGACCCCTCCGATGATGTGTGAGTAGTTTACTTCAGACGTTTGGGTCCATAGCTATTAGCTAGATGGCTTCTTCTCTCTCTTTGAATCTCAATACAAAGTTCTCCTCGATCTTCTTGGAGATCTATTCGATGTAACTCCTTTCGCTGTGTGTTTGTCAAGATCTGATGAATTGTGGGTTTATGATCAAGTCTATCTATGAACAATTTTTGATTCTTCTTTGAAATCATTTATGTATGATTGGTTATCTTTGCAAGTCTCTTCGAATTATCAGTTTGGTTTGGCCTACTAGATTGATCTTTCTTGCAATGGGAGAAGTGCTTAGCTTTGGGTTCAATCTTGCGGTGCTCGATCCCAGTGACAGAAAGGGAAACGACACGTATTGTATTGTTGCCATCGAGGATAAAAAGATGGGGTTTATATCATATTGTTTGAGTTTATCCCTCTACATCATGTCATCTTACCTAATGCGTTACTCTGTTATTATGAACTTAATACTCTAGATGCATGCTGGATAGCGGTCGATGTGTGGAGTAATAGTAGTAGATGCAGGCAGGAGTCGGTCTACTTGTCACGGACGTGACGCTTATATACATGATCATGCCTAGATATTCTCATAATTATTCGCTTTTCTATCAATTGCTCGATAGTAATTTGTTCACCCACCGTAATACTTATGCTATCTTGAGAGAAGCCACTAGTGAAACCTATAGCCCCCGGGTCTATTCTCCATTATATTAATCTCCCGTCAACAAGTTATTTCTGACACCATTTATTTTGAAATATTTACTTTCAATCTATATCATAAAAATACCAAAAATATTTATCTTACCATTATTATCTCTATCAGATCTCACTCTTGTAAGTGATCGTGAAGGGATTGCCAACCCCTTTATCGCGTTGGTTGCGAGGTTCTTATTTGTTTGTGTAGGTACGAGGGACTTGCATGTAGTCTCCTACTGGATTGATACCTTGGTTCTCAAAAGCTGAGGGAAATACTTACGCTACTTTGCTGCATCAACCTTTCATCTTCAAGGGAAAACCAACACAGTGCTCAAGAGGTAGCACAAAGCCATGTGGAATCGGACGGCAATGGAAAGTTCCCTCAGCTTGAGGAGGTAAAATAGAGCCGACCGCCACCTTCAAGGTCAGGTTATGGCATCTCTCCATTAACACATGATACGTCCATTTGCATCATGCTTTTATATCGATATTTATTGCATTATGGGCTGTTATTACACATTATGTAACAATACTTATGCTTATTCTCTCTTATTTTACAAGGTTTACATGAAGAGGGGGAATGCCAGCTGCTGGAATTCTGGGCGGGCAAAGGAGCAAACATTAGAGACCTATTCTGCACAACTCCAGAAGTCCTGAAAGTTCACGGGAGCATGTTTCAGAATATATAAAAAAATATTGGGCGAAAGAAGTACTAGAGGGGGGCCACCCACCGTCCACGAGGGTGGGGGGCGCGGACCCCTTCCTCGTGGGCCCCCTGGCAGCCCTATGATGCCCATCTTTGGCTATATGGAGTCTTTTGTTGAGGAAAAAATCATAAGCAAACTCACGGGATGAAACTCCACCGCCACGAGGTGGAACCTTGGAGGAACCAATAGGGCTCCGGCAGAGCTGTTTTGCCAGGGAAACTTCCCCCCGGGAGGGGGAAATCATCACCATCGCCATCACCAATGATCCTCTCATCGGGAGGGGGTCAATCTTGATGACCCACAAGTATAGGGGATCTATAGTAGTCCTTTCGATAAGTAAGAGTGTCGAACCCAATGAGGAGCAGAAGGAAATGATAAGCGGTTTTCATCAAGGTATTCTTTGCAAGCACTGAAATTATAGGTAACAGATAGTTTTGTGATAAGATAATTTATAACGAGCAACAAGTAACAAAAGTAAATAAAGTGTAGCAAGGTGGCCCAATCCTTTTTGTAGCAAAGGACAAGCCTGGACAAACTCTTATATAGAGAAAAGCGCTCCCGAGGACACATGGGAATTATCGTCAAGCTAGGTTTCATCACGATCATAAGATTCGCGTTCGGTACTTTGATAATTTGGTATGTGGGTGGACCGGTGCTTGGGTGCTGTCCTTACTTGGACAAGCATACCACTTATGATTAACCTCTATTGCAAGCATCCGCAACTACAACAAAAGTATTAAGGTAAACCTAACCATAGCATGAAACATATGGATCCAAATCAGCCCTTTACGGAGCAATGCATAAACTAGGGTTTAAGCTTTTGTCACTCTAGCAACCCATCATCTACTTATTACTTCCCAATGCCTTCCTCTAGGCCCAAATAATGGTGAAGTGTCATGTAGTCGACGTTCACATAACACCACTAGAGGAGAGACAACATACATCTCATCAAAATATCGAACGAATACCAAATTCACATGACTAGTAATAGCAAGACTTCTCCCATGTCCTCATGAACAAACATAACTACTCACAAAGCATATTCATGTTCATAATCAGAGGGTATTAATATTCATATAGGATCTGAACATATGATCTTCCACCAAATAAACCAACTAGCATCAACTACAAGGAGTAATCAACACTACTAGCAACCCACAGGTACCAATCCCAGACTTGGAGACAAGAATTGGATACAAGAGATGAACTAGGGTTTGAGAGGAGATGGTGCTGGTGAAGATGTTGATGGAGATTGACCCCCTCCCAATGAGAGGATCGTTGGTGATGATGATGGTGATGATTTTCCCCCTCCCGGAGGGAAGTGTCCCCGGCAGAACAGCTCCGCCAGAGCCCTAGATTGGTTCCGCCAAGGTTCCTCCTCGTGGCGGTGGATTCTCATCCCGAAAGCTTGCTTATCATTTTTTCCTCAACAAAGACTCCATATAGCAGAAGATGGGCATCGGAGGGCCACTAGGGGGCCCTCGAGGCAAGGGGGCGTGCCCAGGGGGGTAGGGTGCGCCCCCACCCTCGTGGCCAGGGTGTGGCCCCCCTCTGGAACTTCTTACGCTCAGTATTTTTTTATATATTCTGAAAATGACTTCCGTGAAGTTTCAGGACTTTTGGAGCTATGCAGAATAGGTCTCTAATATTTGCTCCTTTTCCATCCCAGAATCCCAGCTGCCGACATTCTCCCTCTTTATGTAAACCTTGTAAAATAAGAGAGAATAGGCATAAGTATTATGACATAATGTGTAATAACAACCCATAATGCAACAAATATCGATATAAAATCATGATGCAAAATGGACGTATCAACACCCCAAGCTTAGACCTCGCTTGTCCTCAAGCGAAAGACGAAATCGAAAAATATGTCCACATGTTTAGAGATAGAGGTGTCGATAAAAATAAAATACGGACATGATGGCATCATGATCATTCTTAGAACAACAACTTATATAATTCTTGTCATATGATCTCTGATGCTAGAGTAACAATTCAATAACAATTTCAAGTATGAATCACAAACTTCATTGAAAACTAACAAACTATAATCTCAGTCATTGGAGCAATTGCAATTTATCGTAACATACGAAAGAGTCAATATAAGAGCTTTTCAGCAAGTCCACATATATACTCAACTATCATATAGTCTTTCGCAATTGCTAACACTCACGCAATACTTATGGGTATGCAGTTTTAATCGGACACAGAGAAATATAAGGGCTTATAGTTTTGCCTCCCAACGTTTTACCTCAAGGGTAATGTCAACAATAATAGTTCATGAAAACTCACATCCAATTAGCCATATATACCAGGATCTTTCCAACATGTTGTGCTTGCCAAAAGATAAAATGTAAAAAGGAAGGGTGAAGATCACCATGACTCTTATGCAAGGTAGGAGATAAAAGTAAAGGATAGGCCCTTCGCAGAGGGAAGCAGAGGTTGTCATGCGCTTTTATGGTTGGATGCACAAAATCTTAATGCGAAAGAACATCACTTTATATTGCCACTTGTGATATGGACCTTTATTATGCAGTCCATCACTTTTATTTCTTCCGTATCACACGATCGTATAAAGCTTATTTTCTCCCACACTAATAAGTCATACATATTTAGAGGGCAATTTTTATTGCTTGCACCGATGACAACTTATTTGAGGGATCTTACTCAATCCATAGGTAGGTATGGTGGACTCTCATGGCAAAACTGGTTTAAGGGTGTTTGGAAGCACAAGTAGTATCTCTACTTGGTGCAAAGAATTTGGCTGGCATGAGGGGGAAGGGCAAGCTCAATCATGTTGGATGATCCATGACTATATAATTTATCTCAGATGTAAGAAACCATAACCCATTACGTTATCTTCCTTGTCCAACGTCAACTCTTTAGCATGTCATATTTTAATGAGTCCTCACAATCATAAAAGATGTCCAAGATAGTGTATTTATATGTGAAGACCTCTCTTTCTTTATTACTTCCTATTAATTGCAACGATGACCAAAACTATGTTTGTCAACTCTCAACAACTTTTATTCATCATACTCTTTCTATGTGAGCTCATTACTCTCCATAAGATCCATATGATCTCTTTGTTTCTTTTTATTTCTTCTCTTTTCTTTTATTCACTCAAGATCATGGCAAAAATAATCAAGCCCTTGACTCAACACTATTCTTCATTATATATAGCTCATGGACTCGATTACATTGAAGGATCATAAAGCAAAACTCACAACTAGATCATACTAAAACTTTTATGCTACTAGATCAAGATATTACCAAAAGGATCGAACTAAGAAAAACGGTAAAGATAGAAATGATGGTGATACGATACCGGGGCACCTCCCCCAAGCTTGGAAGTTTCCAATGGGGGGTTCCCATACCCTTATGATTATGTCTCCTCTGTTGGTGAAGAAGATGGTGGTGATGATGGATATTCGCACATCGAGCGTAGGAGGTCTTCTAACTTGCGGATAATGCCCTTGAGTGCGATGATATGCTCCTTCAGCAAAATATTTTCATGTGTGAGATACTTGTTTTGTATACGAGCTAACTCAATCATCTTGAAGGCTTCGATCTTAGTTGGGGTAAGAAGATTGTGATCAAGTTGAAGGATGTCTTCTGTTGCCGGAACTTGGTCCTCTGTGGCCGTCTTGATCCCTTCATCCTCGTTGATCTCCATGGGTTCTTCTCTGTTCAGCTCTGTCTTCATTAGCCAAGCATCATCGCCCTCATCATTGGAGGAGGAGGGAGACGACATGATGCTTGGCTTTGACAACCTGGTAGAAAACAACTCAAAACAAGAACATGAGATTTTTGCGTGATACGGTGGTCAAAACCTTCGGGAGATTATATAATGAATTTTTACCGACCAAAATATGTATCGTACAAGAAAACGGAGTCCGGAGAGCGCACGAGGTGCCCACGAGGCAGGGGGGCGCGCCCTCCACCCTCGTGGAACCCTCGTGTCCTTCCCGGACTGCTTCTTATTTTTCTATTTTTCCAAATATTCCAAAACTGAGAAAATTTGCCATTAGAACTGTTTTGGAGTCGGTTTACTTACCGTACCACATACCTATTCCTTTCCGCAGTCTGAAACATTCCGGAAAGTGTCCCTTATGTGTTCCTCCGGGGTTACCGTTTTAATAACATTGGTTTCAACATTTATAGGATTACCTGAGATATAATGTTTGATTCTTTGAACGTTCACGACCTTCGCGTTTGTGCCTTCGAAGTTGTTGATTTTTATGGCACCGGAACGATAGACCTCCTCGATAACATAAGAACCTTCCCATTTAGAGAGAAGCTTTCCTGCAAAAATTCTTAAACGAGAGTTGTATAGCAATACATAATTACCTGCATTAAACTCACGCTTTTGTATCCTTTATCATGCCATCTTTTAACCCTTTCTTTAAACAATTTGGCATTCTCATAGGCTTGGGTTCTCCATTCATCAAGTGAGCTAATGTCAAATAACCTTTTCTCACCGGCAAGTTTGAAATCATAATTGATCTCTTTGATAGCCCAGTAAGCCTTATGTTCTAGTTCGAGAGGTAAGTGACATGCTTTTCCATAAACCATTTTATACGGAGACATACCCATAGGATTTTTATATGCAGTTCTATAGGCCCATAATGCATCATCAAGTTTCTTGGACCAATTCTTTCTAGATCTATTAACAGTCTTTTGCAAAATTAATTTGAGTTCTCTATCATTCTACTTGACCACTAGACTGTGGGTGATAAGGAGATGCAATTTTATGATTAACATCATACTTAGCAAGCATTTTACGGAAAAGCACCATGAATGAAATGTGAACCACCATCAGTTATTAAATATCTAGGGACTCCAAACCTCGTAAAAATAACTTCTTTAAGCATCTTATAGAGGTGTTATGATCAGCACTACTAGTTGGAATAGCTTCTACCCACTTAGTAACATAATCAACAACAACTAAAATATGTGTATATCCATTAGAGGCAGGAAACGGTCCCATATAATCAAAGCCCCAAACATCAAATGGTTCAATAACAAGTGAATAATTCATAGGCATTTCTTGACGTCTACTAATATTACCAATTCTTTGTCATTCATCACAAGACAAGACAAACTTACGTGCATCTTTGAAGAGAGTAGGCCAATAAAAACCGGATTGCAGTACCTTATGTGCAGTTCTATCTCCAGCGTGGTGTCCTCCATAAGCTTCGGAGTGACACTTGCATAGGATCTGTTCCTGTTCATGCTCAGGTACACAATGTCTAATAACACCATCTACTCCTTCTTTATAAAGATGTGGGTCATCCCAAAAGTAATGTCGTAAATCATAGAAAAACTTTTTATTTTGCAGGTATGTGAAACTAGGTGGTATAAACTTAGCAATAATGTAATTAGCATAATCAGCATACCATGGAGCAGTGTGAGAAGCATTTATGACATTTAATTTGTTCATTAGGAAAGCTATCATCAATAGGTAGTGGGTGATACGTCTCCAACGTATCTATAATTTTTGATTGCTCCATGCTATATTATCTACTGGTTTGGACATTATTGGGCTTTATTTCCCACTTCTATATTATTTTTGGGACTAACCTATTAACCGAAGGCCCAGCCCAGAATTACTGTTTTTGCCTGTTTTAGGGTTTCGAAGAAAAGGAATATCAAACGGAGTCCAAACGGAATGAAACCTTCGGGAACGTGATTTTCTCAACAAACAAGACCTGGGAGACTTGGACCCTACGTCAAGACACAAAAGAGGAGGCCACGAGGTAGGGGGGCGCGCCTACCCCCCAGGCGCGCCCTCCACCCTCATGGGCCCCCTGTTGCTCCACCGATGTACTCCTTCCTCCTATATATACCTATGTACCCCCAAACGATCAGATACGGATCCAAAAACCTAATTCCTCCGCTGCAACTTTCTGTATCCACGAGATCCCATCTTGGGGCCTGTCCCAGAGCTCCGCCGGAGGGGGCATCGATCACGGAGGGCTTCTACATCAACATCATAGCCCCTCCGATGAAGTGTGAGTAGTTTACCTCAGACCTATGGGTCCATAGTTATTAGCTAGATGGCTTCTTCTCTCTTTTTGGATCTCAATACAATGTTCTCCCCCTCTCTTGTGGACAACTATTCGATGTAATCTTCTTTTTGCGGTGTGTTTGTTGAGACCGATGAATTGTGGGTTTATGATCAAGTCTATCTATGAACAATATTTGAATCTTCTCTGAATTCTTTTATGTATGATTGGTTATCTTTGCAAGTCTCTTCGAATTATCAGTTTGGTTTGGCCTACTAGATTGTTTTTTCTTGCCATGGGAGAAGTGCTTAGCTTTGGGTTCGATCTTGCGGTGTCCTTTCCCAGTGACAGAAGGGGCAGCAAGACACGCATTGTATTGTTGCCATCAAGGATAACAAGATGGGGTTTTTATCATATTGCATGAAACTATCCCTCTACATCATGTCATCTTGCTTAAGGCTTTACTCTGTTTTTAACTTAATACTCTAGATGCATGCTGGATAGCGGTCGATGAGTGGAGTAATAGTAGTAGATGCAGGCAGGAGTCGGTCTACTTGTCTCGGACGTGATGCCTATATACATGATCATACCTAGATATTCTCATAACTATGCTCAATTATGTCAATTGCTCAACAGTAATTTGTTCACCCACCGTAGAATACTTATGCTCTCGAGAGAAGCCACTAGTGAAACCTATGGCCCCCGGGCCTATCTTTATCATATTACTCTCCTACTACTTAGTTATTTCCTTTGCTCTTTACTTTGCCTTTATTTTACTTTGCATCTTTATCACAAAAATTCCAAAAATATTATCTTATCATATCTATCAGATCTCACTCTCGTAAGTGGCCGTGTAGGGATTAACAACCCCTATTCGCGTTGGTTGCAAGGATGTATTTGTTTTGTGCAGGTATGAGGGACTCGCGTGCAGCCTCCTACTGGATTGATACCTTGGTTCTCAAAAACTGAGGGAAATACTTACGCGAATTTGCTGCATCATCCTTTCCTCTTCGGGGAAAACCAACGCAGTGCTCAAGAGGTAGCAGTGGGTCATCAAGAACATTTTCTAACCTAGACAAGTTGTCTGCAACGGGGTCCTCAGCTGCCTTTCTATCAACAATATGCAAATCAAATTCTTGTAGCAAGATAACCCATCTAATAAGTCTAGGTTTAGCATCTTTCTTTTCCATAAGATATTTAATAGCAGCATGATCAGTGTGAATAGTTACTTTAAAATCAACAATATAAGGTCTGAACTTATCACAAGCAAATACAACTGCTAAAAATTCTTTTTCAGTAGTGGCATAATTTCTTTGAGCATTGTCTAGAGTTTTACTAGCATATTGAACAACATTTAATTTCTTATCAACTCTTTGCCCTAGAATAACACCTACAACATAACCACTAGCATCACACATAATTTCAAAAGGTAAATTCCAATCAGGTGGCTGAACAATAGGTGCAGAGATTAATGCTTTCTTAAGTATTCCAATGGCTTCTACACAATCATCATCAAAGACGAATGGTATATCTTTTTGTAATAAATTAGTCAGAGGCCGAGAAATTTTGGAGAAGTCCTTAATGAACCTCCTATAAAAACTGGCATGACCAAGGAAACTTCTTATACCTTTGATGTCCTTGGGACACGGCATATTTTCAATAGCATCAACTTTAGCTTTATCAAATTCAATGCCCCTTTCAGAAATTTTATGCCCCAAGACAATACCTTCATTAACCATAAAGTGGCACTTCTCCCAATTCAAGACAAGGTTAGTTTCTTCACATCTCTGCAATACTCGATCAAGGTTGCTTAAGCAATCATCAAAAGAGGATCCGTAAACGGAGAAATCGTCCATGAAAACCTCACAAATCTTTTCACAAAAGTCAGAGAATATAGCCATCATGCATCTTTGAAAGGTAGAAGGTGAATTACATAAACCAAAAGGCATACGTCTATAAGCAAAAGTACCGAAAGGGCAAGTACAAGTGGTCTTTGATTGATCATTAGCTGACACAAGTATTTGAGAGAAATTAGAATAACCATCTATAAAGAAAAAATGTGTATGTTTGGATAATCTTTCTAGAATTTGATCAATGAAAGGTAAGGGGTAATGATCTTTTTAGTAGCCTTATTTAATTTGCAGAAATCAATTACCATCCTATAACCTGTAATAATTCTTTGCGGAATCAATTCATCTTTATCATTAGGAACGACAGTAATACCTTCCTTCTTAGGAACACAATGGACAGGACTTACCCACTGACTATCAACAACGGGATAAATTATACCTGCCTCAAGGAGCTCTAGTATTTCTTTTCTTACCACTTCTTTCATCTTAGGATTCAATCGTCGTTGGTGATCAATAACTGGTTTGGCATCTTTCTCCAAATTTATTTTGTGTTGACATAGAGTGGGACTAGTGCCCTTAAGATCATCAAGAGTATATCCCATAGACGCACGGTGCTTCTTCAGAGTTTTCAATAATTTTTCTTCCTCCTTCTCTGAAAGGTTAGCACTAATAATAACATGATATATCTTCTTTTCATCAAGATAAGCATATTTAAGAGTATCAAGCAATGGTTTAAGCTCAAACACGGGATCACCCTTGGGTGGAGGAGGATCCCCTAAGACTTCAACAGGCAATTTGTGTTTCAGAATAGGTCCCTGTTTAAAGAACACTTCATCTATTTCCCTTTTTTCATTCATAAACATATCATTTTCATGGTCTAGCAAATATTGTTCTAAAGGATCACTAGGAGGTACGGCAATAGAAGCAAGACCAATAATTTCATCTTTACTAGGCAATTCCTCTTCACGGTGTTGTCTATGAAATTTAGAAAAGTTGAACTCATGAGACATATCACCTAAACCAATAGTAATAACATCCTTTTTGCCGTCTATCCTAGCATTAACAGTGTTTAAGAAGGGTCTACCAAATATAATGGGACAAAAGCTATCTTGTGGGGAGCCAAGAACAAGAAAATCAGCAGGATATTTAGTTTTCCCACACTAGACTTCAACATCTCTAACAATCCCAATTGGTGAAATAGTATCTCTATTGGCAAGTTTAATTGTGACATCAATATCTTCTAACTTAGCAGGTGCAATATCATGCATAATTTCGTTGTAGAAGTCAATAGGTATTGCACTAGCACTTGCACCCATATCACACAAGCCATGATAACAACGATCTCCTATCTTAATATAAATAACATGCATGCCTACCACAGGTCTATGTTTATCTTTAGCACAAGGTTTAGCAATTCTAGCAGTTTCATCACAGAAATAAATAACATTCCCATCAATATTATCAGCCAAGAGATCCTTAACAATAGCAATATTAGGTTCAACTTTAACTTGCTCAGGAGGTGTATAGGTTCTAATATTGCTTTTATGAACCACGGTTGAAGCTTTAGCATGATCTTTTATCCTAACAGGAAAAGGTGGTTTCTCAACATAAGCAGTAGGAACAATAGGATCATTATAAGTGATAGTCTTTTCTTCAACTTTAATAGGTACAACTACTTTTACTTCTATGGGGGGATGATATTTAAACCACTTCTCCTTAGGGAGGTCAACATGAGTAGCAAAAGATTCACAGAAAGAAGCTACTATCTCAGAGTCAAGTCCATATTTAGTGCTAAATTTACGGAAAACATCGGTATCCATAAAAGATTTAACACAATCAAAGTTAGGTGTCATACCTGACTCCTTACCTTCGTCGAGATCCCAATCTTCAGAGTTGCGTTTAATTCTTTACAATAAATCCCATTTGAATTCAATAGTCTTCATCATAAAAGAGCCAGCACAAGAAGTATCGAGCATGGTGCGATCATTATCAGAAAGCAGAGCATAAAATTTTTGAATAATCATTTCTCTTGAGAGCTCATGATTGGGACATGAATATAACATTGACTTATGTTGGGGAACGTAGCAGAATTTTAAAATTTTCTACGCATCACCAAGATCAATCTATGGAGTCATCTAGCAATGAGGGAGGAAGGAGTGCATCTACATACCCTTGTAGATCGCGCGTGGATGCGTTCAAGAGAACGGGGTTGATGGAGTCGTACTCGTCGTGATCCAAATCACTGATGACCTAGCGCCGAACGGACGGCACCTCTGCGTTCAACACACGTACGGTTGGGAAGACGTCTCCTCCAACTTGATCCAGCAAGGGGGAAGGAGAGGTTGATGAAGATCCAACAGCACGACGACGTGGTGGTGGAAGCAACGGTGATCTCGGCAGGGCTTCGCCAAGCACAGGGAGAGGAAGGAGTGTCACGGGAGGGAGAGGGAGAGGCCAGGGGCTAGGGTGCGGCTGCCATCCCTCCCCCCACTATATATAGGGTCCCTAGGGGGGGCACTGGCCCTAGGAGATCCAATCTCCAGGGGGGGCAAGGGGGTGGCTTGCCCCCCAAGCCAAGTGGGGCGCCCCCCACCCCTAGGGTTTCCAACCCTAGGCGCAGGGGGAGGCCCAAGGGGGGCGCACCAGCCCACTAGGGGCTGGTTCCCCTCCCACTTCAGCCCATGGGGCCCTCCGGGATAGGTGGCCCCACCCGGTGGACCCCCGGGACCCTTCCGGTGGTCCCGGTACAATACCGATTACCCCCGAAACTTTCTCGATGGCCGAAACTTGACTTCCTATATATAAATCTTCACCTCTGGACCATTCTGGAACTCCTCATGACGTCCGGGATCTCATCCGGGACTCCGAACAACTTTCGGGTTACCGTATACTAATATCTCAACAACCCTAGCGTCACCGAACCTTAAGTGTGTAGACCCTACGGGTTCGGGAGACACGCAGACATGACCGAGACGACTCTTCGGTCAATAACCAACAGCGGGATCTGGATACCCATGTTGGCTCCCACATTCTCCTCGATGATCTCATCGGATGAACCACGATGTTGAGGATTCAATCAATCCGTATACAATTCCCTTTGTCAATCAATACATTACTTTCCCGAGACTCGATCGTCGGTATCCCAATACCTCGTTCAATCTCTTTACCGGCAAGTCACTTTACTCGTACCGTAATGCATGATCCCGTGATCAACCACTTGGTCACATTGAGCTCATTATGATGATGCATTACCGAGTGGGCCCAGAGATACCTCTCCGTCATACGGAGTGACAAATCCCAGTCTCGATTCGTGCCAACCCAACAGACACTTTCGGAGATACCTGTAGTGTACCTTTATAGTCACCCAGTTACGTTGTGATGTTTGGCACACCCAAAGGACTCCTACGGTATCCGGGAGTTGCACAATCTCATGTTCTAAGGAATTGATACTTGACATTCGGAAAAGCTATAGCAAACGAACTACACAATCTTTGAGCTATGCTTAGGATTGGATCTTGTCCATCACATCATTCTCCTAATGGTGTGATCCCGTTATCAATGACATCCAATGTCCATAGTCAGGAAACCATGACTATCTTTTGATCAACGAGCTAGTCAACTAGAGGCTCACTAGGGACGTGTTGTGGTCTATGTATTCACACATGTATTACGATTTCCGGATAACATAATTATAGCATGAACAATAGACAATTATCATCAATAAAGAAATATAATAATAACCATTTTATTATTGCCTCTAGGGCATATTTCCAACAGTCTCCCACTTGCACTAGAGTCAATAGTCTAGTTACATTGTGATGAATCGAACACCCATGCAGTTCTGGTGTTGATCATGTTTTGCTCTAGGGAGAGGTTTAGTCAACGGATCTGCCACATTCAGGTCCGTATGTACTTTACAAATATCTATGTCTCCATTTTGAACACTTTCACGAATGGAGTTGAAGCGACGCTTGATATGCCTGGTCTTCCTGTGAAACCTGGGCTCCTTGGCAAGGGCAATAGCTCCAGTGTTGTCACAGAAGAGAGTCATCGGGCCTGATGCATTGGGTATGACTCCTAGGTCGGTAATGAACTCCTTCACCCAGATTGCCTCTTGTGCTGCCTCCGAGGCTGCCATGTACTCCGCTTCACATGTAGATCCCGCCACAATGCTTTGCTTGCAACTGCACCAGCTTACTGCCCCACCATTCAAAATATACACGTATCCGGTTTGTGACTTAGAGTCATCCAGATCTGTGTCGAAGCTTGCATCGACGTAACCCTTTACGACGAGCTCTTCGTCACCTCCATAAATGAGAAACATATCCTTAGTCCTTTTCAGGTACTTCAGGATATTCTTGACCGCTGTCCAGTGTTCCATGCCGGGATTTTGGTACCTTCCTACCAAACTTACGGCAAGGTTTACATCAGGTCTGGTACACATCATAGCATACATGATAGAACCTATGGCCGAGGCATAGGGGACGACACTCATCTTTTCTCTATCTTCTGCCGTGGTCGGGCATTGAGCCGTGCTCAATCTCGTACCTTGCAATACAGGCAAGAAACCCTTCTTTGACTGATCCATTTTGAACTTCTTCAATATCTTGTCAAGGTAGGTACTCTGTGAAAGACCAATGAGGCGTCTTGATCTATCTCTATAGATCTTGATGCCTAATATATAAGCAGCTTCTCCAAGATCCTTCATTGAAAAACACTTGTTCAAGTAGGCCTTTATGCTTTCCAAGAATTCTATATCATTTCCCATCAACAGTATGTCATCCACATACAATATGAGAAATGCTACAGAGCTCCCACTCACTTTCTTGTAAATGCAGGCTTCTCCATAAGTCTACGTAAACCGAAACGCTTTGATCATCTCATCAAAGCGAATGTTCCAACTCCGAGATGCTTGCACCAGCCCATAAATCGAGCGTTGGAGCTTGCACACCTTGTCAGCATTCTTAGGATCGACAAAACCTTCCGGCTGCATCATATACAATTCTTCCTTAAGGAAACCATTAAGGAATGCCGTTTTGACGTCCATTTGCCATATCTCATAATCATAGATTGCGGCAATTTCTAACATGATTCGGACGGACTTCAGCTTCGCTACGGGTGAGAAAGTCTCATCGTAGTCAACCCCTTGAACTTGTCGATAACCCTTAGCGACAAGCCGAGCTTTATAGATGGTTACGTTACCATCCGCGTCTGTCTTCTTCTTCAAGATCCATTTATTTTCTATGGCTCGCCGATCATCGGGCAAGTCAGTCAAAGTCCATACTTCGTTTTCATACATGGATCCTATCTCCGATTTCATGGCTTCCAGCCATTTGTCGGAATCCAGGCCCGCCATCGCTTCTTCATAGTTTGAAGGTTCACCATTGTCTAACAACATGATTTCCAAGACAGGGTTGCCGTACCAGTCTAGTGCGGAATGTGACCTTGTGGACCTACGAAGTTCAGTAGCAACTTGATCTGAAGTTTCATGATCATCATCATTAACTTCCTCTCTAGTCGGTGCAAGCACCTCAGGAACAATTTCTTGAGCTATGCCACTTACCCGTTCAAGAGGTAATACTTCATCGAGTTCTACTTTCCTCCCACTTATTTCTTTCGAGAGAAACTCTTTCTCTAGAAAGGATCCATTCTTGGCAACAAAGATCTTGCCTTCGGATCTGAGGTAGAAGGTAAACCCAATAGTTTCTTTAGGGTATCCTATGAAGACGCATTTTTCTGATTTGGGTTCGAGCTTTTCAGGTTGAAGTTTCTTGACATAAGCATCGCATCCCCAAACTTTTAGAAACGACAGCTTAGGTTTCTTCCCAAACCATAATTCATACGGTGTCGTCTCAACAGATTTCGACGGAGCCCTATTTAAAGTGAATGCGGCAGTCTCTAAAGCATATCCCCAAAATGACAGCGGTAAATCGGTAAGAGACATCATAGATCGCACCATATCCAATAGAGTGCGATTACGACGTTCGGACACACCATTACGCTGAGGTGTTCCAGGCGGCGTGAGTTGTGAAACTACTCCACATTTCCTTAAGTGTGTGCCAAATTCGTGACTCAAGTATTCTCCCCCATGATCTGATCGCAAGAACTTGATTTTCTTGTCACGTTGATTCTCAACCTCACTCTGAAATTCCTTGAACTTTTCAAAGGTCTCAGACTTGTGTTTCATTAAGTAGACATACCCATATCCACTCAAGTCATCAGTGAGGGTGAGAACATAACGATAGCCACCGCGAGTCTCAACACTCATTGGACCGCACACATCAGTATCTATGATTTCCAATAAGTTGGTTGCTCGCTCCATTGTTCCTGAGAACGGAGTCTTGGTCATTTTACCCATGAGGCATGGTTCGCACATGTCAAATGATTCGTAATCAAGAGACTCCAAAAGTCCATCTGCATGGAGCTTCTTCATGCGTTTGACACCTATGTGACCAAGGCGGCAGTGCCACAAGTATGTGGGACTATCATTATCAACCTTACATCTTTTGGTATTCACACTATGAATATGTGTAACATTACGCTCGAGATTCATTAAAAATAAACCATTCACCAGCGGAGCATGACCATAAAACATATATCTCATATAGATAGAACAACCATTATTCTCGGATTTAAATGAGTAGCCATCTCGAATTAAACGAGATCCTGATACAATGTTCATGCTCAAAGCTGGCACTAAATAACAATTATTAAGGTTTAAAACTAATCCCGTAGGTAAATGTAGAGGCAGCGTGCCGACGGCAATCACATTGACCTTGGAACCATTCCCGACGCGCATCGTCACCTCGTCCTTCGCCAGTCTCCGCTTATTCCGCAGCTCCTGCTTGAGTTACAAATGTGAGCAACCGCACCGGTATCAAATACCCAGGAGCTACTACGAGTACTGGTAAGGTACACATCAATTACATGTATATCACATATACCTTTAGTGTTGCCGACCTTCTTGTCCGCTAAGTATTTGGGGGCAGTTCCGCTTCCAGTGACCAGTTCCCTTGCAATAAAAACACTCAGTCTCAGGCTTGGGTCCATTCTTTGGCTTCTTCCCGGCAGCTTGCTTACCGGGCGCGGCAACTCCCTTGCCGTCCTTCTTGAAGTTCTTCTTACCCTTGCCTTTCTTGAACTTAGTGGTTTTATTCACCATCAACACTTGATGTTCCTTTTTGATTTCCACCTCTGCTGATTTCAGCATTGAATACACCTCAGGAATGGTCTTTTCCATCCCGTGCGTATTGAAGTTCATCACAAAGCTCTTGTAGCTCGGTGGAAGCGACTGAAGGATTCTGTCAATGACCGCGTCATCCGGGAGATTAACTCCCAGCTGAGTCAAGCGGTTATGCAACCCAGACATTTTGAGTATGTGCTCATTGACAGAACTATTTTCCTCCATCTTACAACTGAAGAACTTCCCGGAGGCTTCATATCTCTCGACCCGGGCATGATCTTGGAAAACCATTTTCAGCTCTTCGAACATATCATATGCTCCGTGTCTCTCAAAACGCTTTTGGAGCCCCGGTTCTAAGCTGTAAAGCATGCCGCACTGAACGAGGGAGTAATCATCAGCACGTGACTGCCAAGCGTTCATAACATCTTGGTTCTCTGGGATGGGTGCATCACCTAGCGGTGCTTCTAGGACATAATCTTTCTTGGTAGCTATGAGGATGATCCTCAGGTTCCGGACCCAGTCCGTATAGTTGCTGCCATCATCTTTCAGCTTGGTTTTCTCTAGGAACGCGTTGAAGTTGAGGGTAACATTAGCGTGGGCCATTTGATCTACAAGACATAGTGTAAAGATTTTAGACTAAGTTCATGATAATTAAGTTCATCTAATCAAATTACTCAATGAACTCCCACTTAGATAGACATCCCTCTAGTCATCTAAGTGAAACATGATCCGAGTCAACTAGGCCGTGTCCGATCATCATGTGAGACGGACTAGTCAACATCGGTGAACATCTTCATGTTGATCGTATCTTCTATACGACTCGTGCTCAACCTTTCGGTCTTCTATGTTCCGAGGCCATGTCTGTACATGCTAGGCTCGTCAAGTCAACCTAAGTGTATTGCGTGTGTTAATCTGGCTTACACCCACTGTATTCAAATGTTAGAATCTATCACACCCGATCATCACGTGGTGCTTCGAAACAACGAACCTTCGCAATGGTGCACAGTTAGGGGGAACACTTTCTTGAAATTATTACGAGGGATCATCTTATTTAAGCTACCGTCGTTCTAAGCAAATAAGATGTAAAACATGATAAACATCACATGCAATCAAATAGTGACATGATATGGCCAATATCATTTGCTCCTTTTGATCTCCATCTTCGGGGCTCCATGATCATCGTTGTCACCGGCATGGCACCATGATCTCCATCATCATGATCTCCACCATCGTGTCTCCTTGAAGTTGTCTCGTCATCTATTACTTCTACTATTATGGCTAATGCTTTAGCAATAAAGTAAAGTAATTACATGACGTTTATGTTGACACGCAGGTCATAAATAAATAAAGACAACTCCTATGGCTCCTGCCGGTTGTCATACTCATCGACATGCAAGTCATGATTCCTATTACAAGAACATGATCAATATCATACATCACATATATCATTCATCACATCCTTTTGGCCATACTCACATCACACGGCACATGCTGCAAAAACAACTTAGACGTCCTCTAATTGTTGTTGCAAGTTTTTACGTGGCTGCTATAGGTTTCTAGCAAGAACGTTTCTTACCTACGCCAAAACCACAACGTGATATGCCAATTTCTATTTACCCTTCATAAGGACCCTTTTCATCGAATCCGATCCGACTAAAGTGGGAGAGACAGACACCCGCCGGCCACCTTATGCAACTAGTGCATGTCAATCGGTGGAACCAGTCTCACGTAAGCGTACGTGTAAGGTCGGTCCGGGCCGCTTCATCCCACGATGGCGCCGAATCAAGATAAGACTAGTAACGGCAAGCAAATTGACAATATCGACACCCACAACTGCTTTGTTTTCTACTCGTGCATAGAAACTACGCATAGACCTAGCTCATGATGCCACTGTTGGGGAACGTAGCAAAATTTTAAAATTTTCTATGCATCACCAAGATCAATCTATGGAGTCATCTAGCAACGAGGGAGGAAGGAGTGCATCTACATACCCTTGTAGATCGCGTGCAGAAGCGTTCAAGAGAACGGGGTTGATGGAGTCGTACTCGTCGTGATCCAAATCACCGATGACCTAGCGCCGAATGGACGGCACCTCCGTGTTCAACACACGTACGGTTGGGAAGATGTCTCCTCCAACTTGATCCAGCAAGGGGGAAGGAGAGGTTGATGAAGATCCAGCAGCACGACGGCGTGGTGGTGGAAGCAACGGTGATCTCGGCAGGGCTTCGCCAAGCACAGGGAGAGGGAGGAGTGTCACGGGAGGGAGAGGGAGAGGCCAGGGGCTAGGGTGCGGCTGCCCTCCCCCCACTATATATAGGGTCCCTAAGGGGGGGGGGAGGCGCCGGCCCTAGGAGATCCAATCTCCAAGGGGGGGCGGCGGCCAAGGGGGTGGCTTGCCCCCCAAGCCAAGTGGGGCGCCCCCCACCCCTAGGGTTTCCAACCCTAGGCGCAGGGGGATTTCCAAGGGGGGCGCACCAGCCTACTAGGGGCTGGTTCCCCTCCCACTTCAGCCCATGGGGCCCTCCGGGATAGGTGGCCCCACCCGGTGGACCCCCGGGACCCTTCCGGTGGTCCCGGTACAATACCGATTACCCCCGAAACTTTCCCGATGGCCGAAACTTGACTTCCTATATATAAATCTTCACCTCCGGACCATTTTGGAACTCCTCGTGACGTCCGGGATCTCATCTGGGACACCGAACAACTTTCGGGTTACCATATACTAATATCTCAACAACCCTAGTGTCACCGAACCTTAAGTGTGTAGACCCTACGGGTTCGGGAGACATGCAGACATGACCGAGACGACTCTCCGATCAATAACCAACAACGGGATCTGGATACCCATGTTGGCTCCCACATGCTCCTCGATGATCACATCGGATGAACCACAATGTCGAGGATTCAATCAATCCGTATACAATTCCCTTTGTCAATCAGTACGTTACTTGCCCGAGACTCGATCGTCGGTATCCCAATACCTCGTTCAATCTCGTTACCGGCAAGTCACTTTACTCATACCGTAATGCATGATCCCGTGATCAACCACTTGGTCACATTGAGCTCATTATGATGATGCATTACCGAGTGGGCCCAGAGATACCTCTCCGTCATACGGAGTGACAAATCCCAGTCTCGATTCATGCCAACCCAATAGACACTTTCGGAGATACCTGTAGTGTACCTTTATAGTCACCCAGTTACGTTGTGATGTTTGGCACACCCAAAGAACTCCTACGGTATCCGGGAGTTGCACAATCTCATTGTCTAAGGAAATGATACTTGACATTCGGAAAAGCTATAGCAAATGAACTACACGATCTTTGAGCTATGCTTAGGATTGGGTCTTGTCCATCACATCATTCTCCTAATGATGTGATCCTATTATCAATGACATCAATGTCCATAGTCAGGAAACCATGACTATATTTTGATCAACGAGCTAGTCATCTAGAGGCTCACTAGGGACGTGTTGTGGTCTATGTATTCACACATGTATTACGATTTCCGTATAACACAATTATAGCATGAACAATAGACAATTATCATGAACAAAGAAATATAATAATAACCATTTTATTATTGCCTCTAGGGCATATTTCCAACAACATAAGCCTCCCCCAAGCTTGAGTGATGCTTTCTCCTTCACGAGACCAAAAATTATATATATAATTACGATCACGATGAACAAGATGCATAGGATAAAACTTCTGATGAATTTCCAATTTCAATCATTTGTAGTTCCATGATCCCATATCATCACATAGCCTATACCATGTCAATGCATCTCCCTCCAAAGATAAAGGGAAGACCTTCTTCTTGATAACATCATCGGGCATACCTGCAAGCTTAATTTATCCACAAACTTCATCCACATATATTAGGTGCTCATCAGGATGTAATGTTCCATCTCCTGAAAAAGGATTAGCTAGCAGTTTTTCTATCATACCCGAAGGAATTTCAAAGTAGACATTTTCATTTTCATTTTCAATAGGTTCAGTAGGTTGAGGAGAAACTCTTTGCTCTACTGGTCGGGGTGAAAATACCCCGAACAAGCCCCTCAGAGGATTACTTTCCATAGTAACAAGTGAATGTAGATTTCAGCACACTATATAAATTTTTCCTTACCAAATTCCACCTACCAAAGGCGCTTCACTCCCCGGCAACGACGCTAGAAAAAGTCTTGATGACCCAAAAGTATAGGGGATCTATCATAGTCCTTTCGATAAGTAAGAGTGTCGAACCCAACGAGGAGCAGAAGGAAATGATAAGCGGTTTTCAGCAAGGTATTCTCTGCAAGCACTGAAATTATAGGTAACAAATAGGTTTGTGATAAGATAATTTATAACGAGCAACAAGTAACAAAAGTAAATAAAGTGCAGCAAGGTGGCCCAATCCTTTTTGTAGCAAAGGACAAGCCTGCAAAAACTCTTATATAGAGAAAAGCGCTCCCGAGGACACATGGGAATTATCGTCAAGCTAGGTTTCATCACGATCATATGATTCGCATCCGGTACTTTGATAATTTGGTATGTGGGTGGACTGGTGCTTGGGTGCTGTCCTTACTTGGACAAGCATCCCACTTATGACAAGCATCCCACTTATGATTAACCTCTTTTGCAAGCATCCGCAACTACAACAAAAGTATTAAGGTAAACCTAACCATAGCATGAAACATATGGATCCAATCAGCCCCGTACGAAGCAACGCATAAACTAGGGTTTAAGCTCTTGTCACTTTAGCAACCCATCATCTACTTATTACTTCCCAATGCCTTCCTCTAGGCCCAAATAATGGTGAAGTGTCATGTAGTCGATGTTCACATAACACCACTAGAGGAGAGACAACATACATCTCATCAAAATATCGAACGAATACCAAATTCACATGACTACTAATAGCAAGACTTCTCCCATGTCCTCAGGAACAAACATAACTACTCACAAAGCATATTCATGTTCATAATCAGAGGAGTATTAACATGCATATAGGATCTGAACATATGATCTTCCACCAAATAAACCAACTAGCATCAACTACAAGGAGTATTCGACACTACTAGCAACCCACAGGTACCAATCCCAGACTTGGAGACAAGAATTGGATACAAGAGATGAACTAGGGTTATAGAGGAGATGGTGCTGGTGAATATGTTGATGGAGATTGACCCCCTCCTGATGAGAGGATCGTTGGTGATGACGATAGCGATGATTTCCCCCTCCCGGAAGGAAGTTCCCCGGTAGAACAGCTTCGCCAAAGCCCTAGATTGGTTCCGCCAAGGTTCCACCTCGTGGCGGCGGAGTCTCGTTCCGAAACCTTGCTTATCATTTTTCCTCAACGAAAGACTCCATATAGCAGAAGAAGGGCATCGGAGGGCCACCAGGGGGCCCACAAGGCAGGGGGCACCCCCAGGGGGGTAGGGCGCACCCCCCACCCTCGTGGCCAGGGTGTGGCCCCCCTCTGGAAGTTCTTGCACTCAGTATTTTTTATATATTCTAAAAATGACTTCCGTGAAGTTTCAGGACTTTTGGAGCAATGCAGAATAGGTCTCTAATATTTGCTCCTTTTCCAGCCTAGAATCCCAGCTGTCGGCATTCTCCCTCTTTATGTAAACCTTGTAAAATAAGAGAGAATATGCATAAGTATTGTGACATAATGTGTAATAACAGCCCATAATGCAATAAATATTGATATAAAGGCATGATGCAAAATGGACGTATCAAATCTCCATCAACATCTTCAGCAACACCATCTCATCTCAAACCCTAGTTCATCTCTTGTATCCAATCTTTGTCCCAAAGCCTCAGATTGGTACCTGTGGGTTGCTAGTAGTGTTGATTACTCCTTGTAGTTGATGCTAGTTGGTTTACTTGGTGGGAGATCATATGTTCAGATCCATTATGCATATTAATACCCCTCTGATTATGAACATGAATATGCTTTCTGAGTAGTTCCGTTTGTTCCTGAGGACATGGGAGAGGTCTTGCTATGAGTAGTTGATGCTAGAATTTGGTATTCGTTTGATATTTTGATGAGATGTATGTTGTCTCTCCTCTAGTGGTGTCATGTGAACGTCGACTACATGACACTTCACCATTGTTTGGGCCTAGAGGAAGACATTGGTAAGTAATAACACTGCAAAAAAGACACATTCGTGACATTTTGGGCTGAACGAATTTTTTTCCTGTCATACATATGACACTTCTATGATGATAATGGTGACAAAACCCGGTATCATCATAGATGTGGTGGGATCCTACTTCTATGACAAAAAATCATGACAGAAAATGGGCTTTTCATCCTGGGCGGGCCGGAGACGCAGCTGCATGAAATTCTTTGGGCCATCCATGACGGAAAAAACCATGGTAGAAACGAGGGGGAGGAAAATTTCGGGGAGTTCCCGGTTACGGTGGGAGGTCGGGGGCCGAGCGATGCGTGTTTCTCTGGTACACGTACGCGCGTGTGTGCGAGGCGTTGGCTCTAACTGAACTCGAGCGAGTCATTGGGCTCTAACTGAACCCGAGCGATTGCACTGCAGGCTACGTGTTACTGAACCCGAGCGATCGATCGATGGATGATAACCGAAGCTAACTGAAGCCGATCGATGTTGCCTTTGGG